>NC_056744.1:770980068-771090068 GCF_019279795.1 Protopterus annectens
GGCTAACTGTAACTCAAAAATGGTTGTTTATTTAGCCGAGTATCAAAGATGTCCTGCTTTTTATGTAGGTAAAACGGAGCGGTGGCTCCGTGATAGAATGTATGAGCATCAATATGCCATCAGTAGGAAAAAGCAGGACAATGCACTGGCTAAATATATTCTTGGTCATATAGAACATAGTTTCAAATTTTTAGTTATTGACCAAATTTTTCATGATATAAGGGGAGGTCCTTCACCTTTACAGCTGGAGGAATTAGAGTTAGCTTGGCAGATTAGACTTAATGCCTATAATTTTCCAGGCCTGAACGAAAGCTGTTCTCTAAGCAGCATTTTGAAACTGAGAAGCTTAAAGAGGTGATGCTGAGTTGATATATTATCAGCCCAGCTTGTACAAATGAATTTAAACGTATGTAAATACTGTAGATTACATGCAAGTTTTATTGTTATGTTTTCATTTTATCTTATTTATATCATATTTATATACTTTTTATGTTGGTCTTTATTTCATGATGTTAGACTTTTAATATTTAGTGAATATATATTTTTTGTGCTAGTGAAATATCTAGTTACTCATTGTGTTTTTAAGAAGGTGGATAAGTAGGTTTGCCTTAATTGGATTGGCTAATTAATAGAACCTGAACTTATTTATATGTGTTACTGAATGTTAGCATTTTGTCTGAAGAAGTTTGCATATTGTGCATACGAAGAGCGCTTCATTAAATTTTTCTTTCACAACTTCGTTCGGTTCACCACTTTGACTACTGTAGTTCCTGGTTTTTGAATTTGTTGTTGTTGTTCGTGCTTTCCTGGTTATATTTATAATTGCACAGGATTATCTAGATAAGAATGTGAGAGATATGCTCCTATCCTACATCCATCCTGTTCATGCCTCATTTTTTCACATTACGTCCTACCCTCTGCTTGCTTTCCCTTTCCATCTCTGTCCTATACTCCCATTTTCAAACTTTAATCTGCTCAAAAAAAGAGTACACACACCATATACATCCCCAAAAAGGATGGTATATTAAAATACTCTTTCTGTGCTCATATGTTTTCTGACAGTTGGTAGAGATGAATTGTTGTTGCTCATGTATAACCATAGGGGAATAATAGTTCCTGTCATATAGCAAAAACTGAGAAAAATCCTTCAAACGTGCTAAAATCATGTCATCAATCACACAAATAAGATTAGCTTAGGTGCACTTCACTAAGCAATAGTGAAATACAATAGTTAATTTCATCCCTGTGAAGGCTCCTATGGTTCAATGTACTTATGATGTGATGAGTTTGTTGACAGTGCAATGCATGGAAGGTTCTAATCTCCTGAGGGTGAGATGTTATACAATATTATGCTGTTAGCATATTACCACATACCATTCCCCAGCAAAGTTTTATTTTATTTTTTAATGCCTGTAACTGTCTCGGGGCATACCTCATAATGTTTTAGTTCAGGGGATACAAGCAAAATATAGTCAGGTGTATTTCTCTTGCATTTCTATTCTATCTTCTTTTACCCTGACACTTGATTTTACAACACCTTCCCAATGTCTGATTCTGTAGTATACCCTGGCAGTGTTCTGTTTTGCAGAATGTAAGTGACACAGAGATGGTTTCAAAGCCATGTATGTGTACTCACCTTGTCTCACTAATCATATATTCATTTCATCTGAAATGAAACATGAGTGTCATCATTATGTACATTCTGTCATGGAGTTTGGCACTGTCAAATCAAACTGCAAGAATAGAATTCTCCATCATTGTTGAGTTAAAAAAATCGATAGATAAGCTTCTAACCCAACCTCATCCAGCTCAATCCTTCTTAGCTCAATTGATGTGCTACTCTATTTGTCCTTCCTCTTTTAATCTTGGTTCTATATTCCTATGTCCAACCTCCTACCTAATTCAGAAATGTGGACATCACATACGTAGTTAAAATGCAGTTAAGTGAATAGCTGTTTAACAGTTTGGTAGGGAGTCTGCAATGTGCTAGATATCATCTTCTTATTATACCATGACCCCCCCATTAATATTCCAAAACGTGCAGGCTGATTGGCCAGCATGCACATTGTAAATCGACTTATACTAATGGAAAAAGGTCCGGTCGCCCGGACTTTTTCCATTAGTATAAGTCTTTTTTAAAGCACTGTGTCGCTATGTTAAAGGAGTTTAACATAGCGAGACAGCTTTAAAAAAAGCAACGGAGATCTCCGTTGCTTTTTTTAAAGCTGTCTCGCTATGTTAAACTCCTTTAACATAGCGACACAGTGTGTAAAAAGCAACGGAGATCTTACTTTCTCCGTTGCTTTTTTTTTTAAACCTGTCTTGCTATGTTAAATGGGTTTAACATAGCGAGACAGCTTTAAAATAAGCAACGGAGATTCTCCGTTCCTTTTTTTAAAGCTGTCTCGCTATGTTAAACCCATTTAACATAGCGAAACAGTAAAAAGCAACAGAGATCTTGCTTTCTCCGTTGTTTTTGCCCACAGCTCTGATGTACTGCATAGGCATACGCATGCGCAGTACATCAGAACTGCCGCGGAATACCAGACAGCTGCGGAAGGGCAGCAAGGAGGCATTATACAATGCCATTATTTAAGAAAAGTAATTATTTTTTTTCTTAAATAATGTCATTGTATAATAGCAATAACCCAGTTCTGGGTGTGGGTAATGCTGGATTTACCCATGGTTGGCTTTGGTTGGTCCCTCGGGCTTCGCCCTTGGGACCAAACCACGCCAACTGTGGGTAAATCCAGCATTACCCACACTCAGGCGTGGGTTATTGCTATAATAACCCCTCAACAGTCATACAGGTTCAGTGGCTGTCCTTAGTAATGCGCTGCTAAGTGTCTTATCAATGTGAAGATCATAGCTTTATAGTCATTAATGTCTAGCTGATGTCTAGCTTCTTACTCAGCTACCTTGTATGTTATCAGAGACACATTATTACACCACATACATGGCCAAAAATAACTTATAAAACAAGAGCAATCATCTGTCTGTGGCATAATTTGCACAACAGTGCCCTCCCCTAGTTACTAGTTTCTATAGAACAAAATAAAGTACATTTTTAACATATTTATACATTTTTTAATTAATTAATATATTTATACATTTATATTTATATATTATATATTTTTCATGACATTATTTATTGCATTATATTTCATACATACTGTATTTATTTACATATGTCCTTAGGTGTTAAAACAGGGGTTCCTGTGCTATTTTTATATGCATTTATGCATATTTAGTGAATTGCATTCATTTAATATGTTGTCATTTCCTGTTGGTTTTATATAAAAGGAAGTTTGTATTTTCCATGTTTTATCTGATGAAGTCTTGACCTTTCAGACGAAAGCGCTTATCTTTTGTGTATTTTATGTATTATCTCCGTGTTGCCTGTTGGATTTATTAAAGGTTTATTCTGCTTTACATTACTTGAGCCTAGTCTCATAATGTAAGTGAACGAGTGAGTGAGACAAATCCAGCTTCTTCATCTGGACTTATTGTTTTTTGGTCTGGTTTGTTCACTTTGTTTTCTGGTTTGACATGGCCAATGAAGAAAGCGGGGACTTATCTGCCCCACTCCTCACACAAAACTCGGATTTGGAGATTTTACAACAGGCTGTCTTGAATATAAGTTCAGTTGTGCAGGGTTTATCACACAAAGTGAATGCCTTGCTTAGCACACCCCCTTCTGATGTCAGACCGCACTTCAACTCTTCTTGTGTGGCGGAAACAGCATATACTAATCTACGGAACATTTTAATTTATTCTAACTTGGAAAACAATACACAGCAACCTCTTGTTAGTAATTTTTCTGCTTCTATACATGGAGTTGACTGTTCTAACTCATCCATTCCTTGAGGCTAACGAGTTTTTCAACCAGCAGAGACTTCTTTAGCGGCAGCTTCAGTTCCAACTTTGCAGGACTGGCTTTTTGAAGCGATTACATTCAGGGCAACCAATGGACTTAGGACAGACAATGATAATAATGATTTACCATTATTATTTGAACAGTTTGATTACAAATTATCTAAAATCAAGTGTTTACAACTTGACAACACTTATTTTATAGAATGTATAAAAGAAAATATTGTACCAAAAGGTTTAAGAATGTGGTGTTATCCTAATGGCTTGCAGTTTGAATCTGTTTTGTTTAAAGAGCTTACCACTTTGTTTGATCAACATGGAGTTGAATATATGTGTTTAATTATAAAACATAATGATGCATTAATTAATGAATTAATCGCTTCTGTTACTGAATTAGATAAGACTATTTGTGGACACTTGCACTATAGTAACTTCAAATATGAGCATTTGCATATTTTTAAGAGTATTGACCAGCTTACTAATTCAATTAAAGCTAGAACGCTGAGAAAGCTAATTAGGGATAAAAATGAGTATGTAAGAGGACTTGCATATCCCAGGCCCCCACCCTCACAGGAATGGGGTAATAAATTCACAAACTACAACATGATTTCCTCAAATACTAGGAATTTAAACTCCCTAAGTAACCCCACATCAAATAACTCTGTGCAGCCTTTTTTAGATCCAGAAGAGTTTCCACCCATGAGATGCTCGGAGTGCCTGAGGAACAAAGCCCCCCACCCCAGTGAACTACAATTGGGAGGCAAACCCTGTGAACTCACACATGAATTGGAACAGGAGAAGGATGGCAAACAGGGGAGGGAAGAGGTTCTATAACCAGACATAGAACAACAGGAATTAACTGGTCTCATATCTGAAATCTTGTACACACCACCAGTTATTTCTTCTGATGTGACAGAAGACCATACATTACCATCCTGTCATGTTGTGACTAACACCCTGTGTGATTTTAATGTTTATAACTTCTCTAACATTAAAATTAATACAGAACATTGTGATATGTTTGCAAAAGGTTTTACCTTTGTACCTCCACAATCTCTGGATATTTCTAATACATTAATGGACTTGAGATTGTACACACGTAAATTAAAGTTAAAAATAATTTTTAAAAATTCATTTTCTGAATCTTTATTTAACCCTCTGGCTATCTCTAGTACTTATAATCCTCCACTTCACTCCATTATCCAATTATTTGAAAGTATTTGTGAATTGGATATACGTAATTCTAATTTTAGAGATAGACATTTTAATGAAAGTGTTCTTAGTGAGAATAAAATTATTAATGAAATTAAGAATTTTTTGCACAAGATTAGAACCATACAACCTGATAAATGGATGGTGTGGTTTTAATGAACTGTGAAGACTATAACAGGAAATGTTATTTATACTAGAGGGTAAGGCCTATACAAAATCTTCTTTAAATGAATTAAATGGATCATATAATAAAATAAGAAATGAACTCCAAGACCTATTTATTGAAGGATTTATATCTATAGATACCCCCAATTATTTGTGTTTCTTAACCTAGGTTATCTGTTATGTTTGGACTACCAAAGTTGCATAAGAACCTAAGACAACAACCTATGCACCCAATAGTTGACTCAAAGGGCTCCATCACCCACCCTTTGGCTAAATATTTAGACACTAAGTTAAAGGAATTTGTGTACAATGAAAAAGATGTATGTAAAGATTCATGGGGTTTTTAGAAGCAATTGATAAGATACCTTTTAAAGCTACATCCATCTTTATAACTATTGACATTAAAGACCTATATAGGTTCATAGGTAGGTACTAGGCTATCGGCACAAGGGTTTATGTAAGCCTAGCCAACAAGGTTCCCTGGCTTACACCACCCAATAAAGTTAATTTCCTGTGCCCCTGTTGAGCAGAGCCACAGAAGTGATCCTCGGGGTGTATTTTCTATTTCCCATCCACTCATCAAGATAATACCCCATGATATAGGTATATAATGGTTTACAGAGTTCCTTTATGAAAAAGGTATTGCGCATTTTGATGTTTTAGTTTACACACAACTTATAAAGATAGTCCTTAAAAACTATTTTATATTATTTAATCAAGAAATATACTTACAACAAGAGGGAGTAGCTATGGGTTCTGCATGTGGTGGTCTCTACGCCAATATTGTGGTCATGCAATGGGAAAAGAACTTTTTATTTCCTTTTTATTACTTTAAATACATGAGGTTCTATACTAGGTTATTGGATGACATGTTTATTTTATGGGATGGACCTAATGAAGTTATTAATGATTTTGTAACATACATTGAATCCACTACCAATTTTTTAAAGTTTACTCATACCAGTGACCCCAACATGATTTCTTTCTTGGACATTTTTTGTCAAAGGATTACCACAATGAGAAGTTTGTATCAAAAATTTTTAGAAAGGATATGTATTCAGATTCTTTATTGCATTTCGCTAGCACTCATCCTTTAAAACAAAAGAAGGCCATTGTAAAAGGTCAATTTGTGCATGCAGCACGTATGGTTTCTGTTATGGATGAATTTTTAAATGAATGTGATAAATTAAAACACATGTTCTTGAGGAGAGGTTATCCTTTTAAATTTATCACGATTTAAGTAGTTAACAAGATGGATGGAGGTTTTTACCGTCCCCTATTATCAAGTGATTTTATTGATAATGTTTTTACTATCAATAATACTGGTACTAGCAGTTCTGAAGAGAGTAAGGATTTTAAAACTTCTTTTATTACTGTTTTTACACAAGATAGTTTTATATTGAAGGATATTTTAGTTAAAAATTGGTCCATCCTTAGGCATGAGGAGAACATTAGATCTTTGATAGGCTCACAACCTGCTATAGTTTACAGAAAAGGAAAAAACTTGAAAAAATCTTTGAAACTAAAAGGGTCTACCTCAACCGTAAAGTAGGTTACATGAATAAATGTGGGAGATGTAACTACTGTAAGCATGTAAAAGAGGGTAACTCATTTTTTGTTAATACTATGGAAATTAGGATTCATTATAAGTATAATTGTTGTTCCAAGAAAGTCATATATTGCGCCATGTGTACTATCTGTTCCTGTTACTATATTGGTAAAACATACTGCAAGCTAAGGAACCGCATATATGAGTACCTATATGATATAAAAATTAAAAAAGACACTAGCACCTTAAGTAAACACATTATGAAGAATGCTAATCATAAATTCCAGTTTTTTATCATAGCAGTATTAACACAGATATAAGTGGAGAGGCTTGGTCATTATAGGTTCATAGCTTCATAGGTAGGTACTAGCCTATTGGCCCTAGGGCCTATATAAGCCTAGCTAAAAATCTACCCTGCTTTCGCCACCCAAGAAAATTATTTTCCTGTGCCCCTGTCGAGCAGAGCCATGGAAGTGATCCCTGGGGTGAATTTCCTATCTCCCATCCAATCATCAAGATTTTTCTTGAAGAGTGCTAATGAGGAGCTTTGTTTAATATAGATAGGTAGTTTGTTCCAGAGTATGGGAAGTCTATGGGACAGGAATCTATCCATCCAGCATGTTCTGTTTATTGTGGTGACAATGTTTAGGTCCCTAGAGCATGTTGCTTGGAAGGATTGGGATTTCTTTAAGTGGAGCATGTCCGACAGCTTTGGGTTTGACATAGCTTTGTATGCTAGGCAGAGATCGCCTCTGAGTAGGTGATATGCGTCGGAGTAAAGCTTGAGTTTTTTGAGATGGTCTGCATAGGGCATCTGTTTGAGGCTGGTAATCCTCTTTGTGAGGTATTTCTGAGGCCTTTCCAGTTGTTGTAGATGTCTTGTGAGGTACATACCAAAAGGGGCGATGTACACTATAATGGGTCTAATGAGTAATGAGTAGAGGGGTACAATGACCTCTTTTTTTCCTGGATGAGAAACCTTTTGTGATGAGGTGTGCCATGTAGAAGGATTTCCTGACTACTGTGGTGATGTGATTATCAAAGGAGAGACTACTGTCCACCTTTGTCCCAAGGTCTCTTATCACACTTTCGGTGATAAGTAGACTACTGTCTATGTGGTAATTCATGGGTACAGAGTTTTTACCAAAAGGGATGACAATACACTTTTTGGCATTGAGCTTGATACCAGGCATCTGTCTCAGTGAGGCTCTTTTGTAGGATGTCTACATTGTTAGAAGATTTGATTATGGCTCCTAGTTTGCAGCCAAAGACCTTCTGTGCTAGTCTGTACATCTGAGAAGTAGATACCAAACAGGAGAGGACCCAGGACTGAACCCTGTGGTACTCCACTTGTCACTGGCTGAAGTTGGATTTGGAGTCTGTTACTTTCAGAGTGTGGGTTCTGTCAGTGAGTCAGTTGGCAACCCATCTTGTGACATAGGGATTTATACTGAGTTTAGTGAGATTATCTATAATTCCAGAGTGGGGGATGGTATCAAAACCCTTGGCGAGATCTAGATAGGCTGTGTGAACTACCCTACTCCCATCTATGGCTTTGGTAACTGCTTCAAAGAAGTCTGTCTGGTTTAGGAGACATTATCTGCATTTTGCAAACCTGAACTGGATGGGATCCAGAGTTTGGAGATTACCAGTGTCATTGGTTGTAAGTTCCATGAGGATACGTTCCATAGCCATGCAGACCAGGCTCATTAGATTAATGGGGTGGTAGTTTCTGGGGTCCGTGGTGGCTCCCCCTTTGTGGAGTGGGATAAACATTGCTGTGTGCCATTCAGTGGGCACAAAGCCTGAGGTGAGGCTATGATTGAACATGGTACTTAGGTGAGGTGCCAGTTAATTCTGTAGTTCATGTAGAATGTAGGCTGGGATGTTGTCAGGTCCCATGGATGCTGTGTTCTTGGCTTTGGAGAGTGTGTTTTTTACCTGTGCAGCCATGATTACAGGAACTTTGTATTCTTCCGGTATAGAGATGTGCCCTTTAGGGAGTGAGAGAGGGGGTAAAGTTAGCACTGAACCTATCTGCCAGGATGTTGGCAATATCAGTTGGTTCTGTATATTTAGTGCCATTGTGCTGTAACTTAAAGCATATCTGAGTGCTGCCATTGAGATTCTTGACATAGCTATAGAATGCTTTGTGGCTGTCTTTAGAATCAGTGGCAATTTTGTTTTCATAACTAGCTTTGGAGGATTTTATGAGGGATCTCAGCTTTTTATTGAGGCTGACCAGGGAGTTCCTCCAATCATGGGATTTTACTCTTTTTTGCAACAGTTTCTTTCTTCTGTTGTAGAGTTTGTTGATGGCAGGGGACCACCAGATTGGCTTCCTTTATTTGGAGGATAGCATCTTGGTTCTGTTAGGGATAGCATGATCCATGCACTCGTATAAGTGCTTATAAAGTGCATTTGTGTAGGATTCAGCAGTCGTACCTCTATTGTCCATCTGCATGCGTGTCATGAAGTCTGCCACTTCTGTCTTAAGAAGCGTGAAGGTGGCTTTGGAGACATTTTTTATGGTGGTTTCCCTAATGGGGGTGGAGGCAGGATGAGGATGTCTATGGTGATTAGCTTGTGATATCTGAGGCATCTAGACTTTTAAAAGGGTCTCGTTTCTTAGTATGGCACCAGTTAAAACAATCCCTTCCAGTTGCATATGTGTGATTTTCCAGAAGCATTTTTTTAGCCTCATTAGTATCTGCTGCAAATCCTCAGAGGAAAAGGTGCGTAACAGGTATCAACACTCTATCATTCAGGCAGGTAATTGAAGTGTTTTCTGGTCGGGATGCATCAAACGCCACCTTGTCTGAGCAAATCCAATCTGTAGGGAAATCTGTGGCAATTGCCATTAGTCAATTTCAAAAGTAGGAGGGACCACTGTTGCCTGTGCCATAACAGAATTTCCACCACCATCTTTGGACAGTCCTTCTGGATCTGAGAAGAACCCTGGATATCAGTGGAAAGGATGAAAAAGCATATAAGAACATTCCTGTCCATGGGAATGAGAATGCATCTGTCTTCTAGACTTGCAAGGATTCCTACAGCAGAATTTCTTTAATTGTCTATCTTGAAAACTGATGTCTTTAATGTGTCCCCCAAAGTTGGATAAATTCCTGGAAGACCCCTCCCGAGTGTGGTTTCCATTTATGAGAGTCTGTCTTGGTCCTGCTCAGCTTTCCTCCTACAATATTTTGCTCTAACAGAATATATGAAGCCTAAAGAGGCACATGGAACTGAACTGCTACCTTCCAGGCTATCATGGCATGTCGGAAAAGGCAGTAACATCAGGCACCCCCTTGCTTTTTGAAGTACCAAACCACTGTGGTGCTATCTGTAACATATTGCTGAGGTTCTGGAGACTAGAAATGACTCAAGGGCTTAGAGTGTTGGTCATTGCCAACGTATCTTTGACATTTATGTGCTTTTGCCTGTCCTGCTTGTTCCACAAAACTTGCATGTGCACCTGTTTGGATACACCCCCCCCCCCCAGACAAGTCTGAGGCACCTCTAGTGACAGACTAAAGAGGAGTCAGAAGGGAAAAGGGGAGACCAGCATTAAAAAAATGTTCTGTCCACCACACTGCCTCACTTCTAACAAATCTCTGCACTGGAATCTGAAAAGTTAATGGGTGCTGATGCTGAGACAAGACTGGCCTGAGGTACCATTGCATTTTTCCCACATGATGTCTCACCAAGGAAATCATTACAATCATAGGGGCCATGTAACACAGTATCCTGAGAAATGCCCTGGCAGATGGGTTGGAAAATGTCAGGAACATTTCTTTGTAAAATTCTACTTTGTCTAGAGGAAGAAAAAAACTTTCCTAGGGATGTGTTCAGAAGAACTCCCTCTCAAAAATAAAAAAAAAAAAAAAAAAAAAATATATATATATATATATATATATATATATATAGAGAGAGAGAGAGAGAGAGCTATGGGTGTACTTTTGAAGAACAAAAGTTCACTACTTCGAACTTCAAAAGTACACCCACACTAACACGAAAGTGCACTTTCACAAAAGTGCACTTTCGTGAACCCACTAGACTGAATGGACTAGCAGTCATGGACCTTAGGGTTAGGGTACAGGTTAGGGTAAGGGGATAGTTAGTAGGGCTGTCCCCTTACCTTGACCCGTGCCCTAACTCTAAGATCTGTAACTATCGCACACAGTGGAAGACATTCCAAATCGGGCTATGTCCTCCACTGTGGTGCGATACTCACAGACCTTAGGGTTAGGGCATGGGTTAGGGTAAGGGGATAGTTAGTAGGGCTATCCCCTTACCTTCACCCATGCCCTAACCCTAAGGTCTGTAACTATTGTACCACAATGGAGGATATAGCCCGTTTTTCAATGTCCTCCATTGTGGTGCGGTAGGTTCGGTCTAGTGAGCTTAAGCAAAACTGAAATTTCCTTAAAGTGCACTTTCGCTTAAGTGGGGATGTACTTTCCCTTTTGAAAAGTGAATTTTCATTGTAGGAAAGTACACCAATATATATATATATATATATATATATATATATATATATATACATATACACATACATTCTGTGAGAAAGAATGAGAGATGATTTCTGTAAATTCACTTGAACCCCCAGACTGAGCAAGAGATTCTTGCAACTTCAGAGAATTTAGACAGTTGGAAAAAGAGTTTGAAAATATGGAGCCAGGCACTTTGTAAATACCCTTGGTGTAGAAGAAAGACTAAAAGGTAAGACAGAGAACTGATAATGTGAGCCATATAGAGACAGCTTTAAGAAACTTCTGAATTCTTTGCAAATAGGTACATGATGGCAAATATCTTTTAAGTCTAACATTCCCATGAAACTGATGAGAGGAATGAATGGTAGCAAATTTTATAGGGATAATATTATAAAGTTTGGAACCTTGGCACAGAGATTGAGAAAGAGGGGATCTAGGACTAATTTCCAAGTTCCCTCTTTCTTTGGCACCAGAAAAATCTTTGTTAGATTTATAAAATGAGGGGGAATCTGTAATCCTGATATTTGATTCTTAATATCCATTTGTCTAAGATAATCTGATGCTGCTAAGGAAGCTGAGTGCCTAGACAGAGGAACAGATTTACAGGCTTATTGGGAGTTGGGGTTGAAGGGGCAAGTAGTCATTTCAACTTTTTGGACTGTCTTTGGTTCATAGGGGCTCCTCATTTTTCTTTTGAGCCTCCTCACAATGGCTTTTTAAAACTTTATTTATTTCAGTTTTGCTGGGTTTTCTTCCTTTGCTTCTTAAAAAGAAGTCCTAAATTAGATTTTTTTAATTGAATTAGCAAAGGAGGGTTGAAAAATCTGGGTAACCCCATGAATCAGTTTCCCTTTTTCATCAAATATTTTTAAGACCTCAGCAGCAGAAGAACCAAGTAAAAATTTAAAATAGCCTTGACATCTTCTGGTAAGGTTTGAGATTGTAACCAAGTAAATCTTCTCATAAATGACCCAGTAGCAACAGCTCTGGAGGATACTGCATCAACAGAATCATGAAAGCACTTTAAGGAATGTTTGGGTACTTGAGTAGCATACACAGTTATGAAATTCAGTGAAGTTTTAAACTCTGAAGTAGGAAGACTAACAGTTAATTTTCTCATGTTCTCAAAAGAAGACAGTAAGAATGTTAACGTGAGTCTGTCAATTTAGAATTCTGGAAGTTATTCATCCAAAGCTTTTTCATCCTAGTCAAAAAGAATTGGATTAGCATTCATGATATGTTTAGCAGGACATGTCATTGCCAAAGAGCTACACCAGGAGGATCTGATTTAGAATTAGAAAACAAATATTTCAGATACTTTATATAACCTATCACACTTTTTTGGGAGCAAAAGGTCGACTGTCATGTATGCTGCAAGCTGTTAAGAAAGCATCCTTAAATGCTGATAAAACAGGAGAGAAGAACAGTTGTAGAGAGAGGAAAATCCAACTGTAACAAGCCGTAATATTTCTGCTGAGAAATAGGGATTTCACTCTGCTTTTACTGGTACAACTCTTTCTTTTTTATCGATTGTTTTAGAAAAAGATTATTCTTCTGGAAAGAAATATGAAGAAGCACTTTCTTCAGAATCAGAATCATCTGACTGAGGAGAATTCCTAAAGAAAATGCTCCCCTTCCAAATCCTACTCTTCTGACTGGGAATCATTGGCAGAATGTGAGGTGAATTATAATTCTTTTTCTACAAGAAGTCAGTGAAGAAACATGATTTAACACATTAAAGGCCTTAGCAAAACTCAACAAATTTTCCCTGTTCATAGTAAAAGATACAGGAGAAAAAAACAGTCTTAATGTTTTGTTTTCTTTTCCTGGGAAACTCCACGGAAAAGGATTGATTCAAATCAAGTACCTTAACCTGGCTATGTAATAAATGTTCACCCACTCCTTTTCCCAAGACTGGTTCTCCCTTGGCCTGTGAGGACAATCCTACAACTGCAAAGGACATGTCTATCTCTCAGGCCATAGTGGCTTCCCAAAGAGCTACATCAGGAGGATTGCGAGGCAATAGTGAGTGGTCCAAGGAACCATGTCTAGACACATCATAGTCACCTACTGGTGGCTGAGGCAGTTTGGGAGCTAGCCTAACACCTGAAGACTCCTGGTAAATTTTCTTCTTCTTGCAGATGGGAGAAGGAAAAACTGAGGAGACTGACACCTGTTCTATGGTTTACCCAGAACAGAGAGCCTGAAAAGCAGATAGTTAAACTCCTGATAGAAAAAAATAGCAGCTTTGAGGTAAACTTTTTATTGACAGTCCCCAGAAGCACAATAACCTGCCCCCAGCAAATATTGCCTACTAAAATATGTAGAAAATAAAGTATAAACAAGTTTTACACATAATGTTCTCATAAGCTTCCCCCAGTAAAAATCTTTTCAAAAATAATGACAGTACATAGAAAACCTAAATCCTAGCATAATAAATACTTTTTTCAAGAAAAAGCAGTTTTCCTGAGAAAATAAAATTAGTGGAATATTTTCTCCAGAAGGTTACTTATCTGCCCAGCCTTGAAGGATCACTAACCGACTGCTAGTTCCATGAAAACTACAAAGGGAAAGCACTTTGGTATCAAGAAACCTCTAAAGTTTTTGATGCCTTAACTGCTGCTTTTGTGTGCCTCTGCTCAAGTCACTCGGTAGTTAGGATGTTTGAAACGTGCCCTGAAGCTTTAAGTCTGACCAGCAGTCATATCCTAGGCAGAATACAGCCAATAGAGCTAAGACTATTGCAACAGTTCTCTATTATTGAGCATATATATATATATATATATATATATATATATATATATATATATATATATATGTATATATATATATATATATATGTGTGTGTGTGTATCATTCCATGTATGAGGGTTATTTGCATATGTTTTGTATGTATGGAGTACTGTGCTTATACAATGGGGTATGACTGCATACCATGGTCGTAACGCACTATATTATCTCTTTTATGAATAAACACAAATGTATAAAAAACTGTATAACCAAAAAAGAAAGAGGAAAAAAACCACACTGGAAACAACACACTTAAAAGTTAGCGCTTTCATTTACTTGAATGTTGTAAACTTCTTCAGACAATCAAAATTCAATTCACAAACCTTAAATACAATTAAATTAGTGATGTCATCAATTGAAGAAACGACCCACCTCATTTTAAAGAAACAAATAATCTTCAAACTCTTTGCTGTTGCCCTTACCTAACATGATAATTACATTATTACATCATGATATCCTAAACAGAATTCAGCTTTTTTTGCTGCCTCTCAGCTTTCAGTTTCATTACCTATACCAGTTTCAGTTATGCCTCTAAAACCCTCAGTAAATGGCTGCAGTTAATAGGACATTGCCCAGTCATTAACCTACAGCAGTGGTGCATAACCTTTTTGTGGGGAGGGCTACTACATGAATTCTTAATGCATCTGTGGGCCACCTCAAAACATATTAATCCATTACAAGTTAACAATGGGTACAGGTGACTGGCATTTTTACTTAAGACAACAGTTATGAAATTGCCTGTTTTCTACATCAACTTTGTGTTTAACTTTATTCTGGCTTGCAGCCATGACTTATTACAAGCTCTTGTAGAAAGTTACTACTGTTTACAGACTACAAGTTATAAACAACAAAGAATAGTTATTTCCACAGCTAAAATTAGAGGCATACACAACTGTAGTCAATTAGGTAAGTAAGCACGTGCTGGAAAGTTTGCGTGACTGGAGTAAGGCATAGCATTTTTTTACTTTTTAAAAAATTTTTGGGTTATTCTCTGGGGGCCGGATGGTGTTGCTTTGTGGGTCAAATTTGTCCCCGGGGCCGGATGTTGTGCACCACTGGCCTACAGTCATACCCAACCATACTTCTATAGCATCATCTAGAAAGTAGCACCATGTGTCTCGATTCAGCGACTATAATTTGAAACAGTCCCAAGCTTTTTGCTCTTCATATCTAGCAGTCACCCTTGCTACTGCTGAGTGTATTTTGAGTATCCTATGTACCTTGCTTTCTATGACAGCAATGATGATGTGCACATTGTAGCCATGTCATTTTAAAGAATCCTTATTATGTATGCTACATCCTGTAGCCTAGGTTATAGGCGAACATGGTCCTGTATGTATTAACAAGTGAACAGGTGATGAGTTGTTGTCCAACCCTATTACTTCTTCTGCCACACCAGTATGAAATATTTGGTACAGTCTAACCACTATTAATCAGTGCATGCTTTATGGGTGGGAGGGGCAAACCTCATGGCTGGCAGCCAATCAGATAGTGAACTGGATCTCCCACATCCTACCTCAGACTGTAATAATGGTTGTGTATGTATTTACCTCTGTGCACTTAAAGTACTTGGCAAGTTTCTAGACAAGTGTTTTGTTTTTTTTTTCTTTTGGAGAAAAATATTCATTGCACTCTGTTTATAACTAGAACACCCAGATCTTGCCTAATAAGTAAACCACATGCTTCCTTTTACTGTTTTTGACTCAGAGATAGGCAGTGATATAAACAGCAATAAATTTATGGTGCCACAACATAACCAATAATTTCATAACCAGTCAACGTAATCTTGTCTGAGTTGACATTTTCTTGAACCATTAAAATATTTAAGTAAAGAACTTCCTGTAGTTGGTATTTTGATGAGAAGCTTTCCTGTTTCCTGCTAATAACAGGAACAATAATAAAGTCCATCATGTTCTAAGTTGTCAACAGATGTTGTGAAATAACTGAAAGCAATATACTGGCTCACTTTCAGCAAACATAAAAGAACAGTAAATGTTTGTTTAATTTACATGAAAGATCATTATAAATAAACAGTTTCAATGCATTAAAAGGCATGTAATAGGGAAGGTAAAATTAAAGGTGATAAATCAAAAGCACAAATCAAAAGAGACACAAAAGTTTGCTGTTCTGGATATTTTTCAGAAGGATGACCAAGTGCACCGTGCTGTAATCTGTTATGGCATTTTGAAGGTTAGTTCTAGTCATCTTACAGATGCTAAGTCTCCAATACTCCATTCAGAAAAAAAAGAAAAACACACAACATCAGTGTGCTGGTGTACCACTGATTAATTGCAACAACCATGTTCTATAACTCTTTTGAAATTCTGAAGAATCCTTCTGACACCAAAACATATCCACACTTTTAATTTCCTGTGAAGGCCTGTGTTGTTCTAGGGAAACCTCTGCACCCCAACATATTTCCCTCCACTTTGGGCTGTGTTGAACTGCACTTACAGTTAATTTAATGTGTTCAAAGTCATTAGTTATTAACACGTCTGCACAGCTATCATCAAACACTCCTTCCTCCTTACTCCCATTACAGACTTCCCGTCACTGAAAGGCATAGCTAATGTTGTTTGAAAGTGTGCACTTTAAAGCTCCCTAACAGTGACTGACTCCCCTGTTGAGAAATGTTCTTTCATAATAACTGCTGGTTTCACAAGAGAAACAGTGTATATAGTATTCCTGTTTTCTTCAGCAGGATAAGATATTCCAAGTATCGAGAGCATTTGACTCCATACAATCGGTCACTGTATTATCACGGCACAAGTTGCTACTCATATTAATCTCCTGTCTTCTGTCTAGATTCTGTGGATACCTTACAGGATAATGACTCACTCCAATGTTTCTTCTATTTTTAAAAAAAATTGTGAAGGTGTCTTCCATGTTTCTGTTAAATCTATCTGCTGTGTTAAGCTGCCCATTCTTAAATATTTTTTATTTTGGAATAAATCTGAATTTATGAAATACTTCATCTGCTTATGGCATATTTTTTTCTCATTTAATTTTGTTAACTGGGGTAAAATGGAAGTATTAAACATGACTCAATTGCCAGTTTACATTCTTGATGGAGAGACTTTTATTTTGTTGGAAGTTAAAGTTTTGATCAGGCTATTTGTCTATGCGCTTGATGTCAGGAATGGTTTCTAAATTTTCAGAATAATTGTAGCAGATTTGTCAGACTTGGAGGATTTTGGCTATTTTCAAGAGGGGTAGGAATCTGAAATCTTTAGTGGAATTCCCTCGGCAGATGTATGCACGTACCCTTGCCATTATAAGTGTGAGGCTTGAAACTATTGTAGATATATGGCGTCTGGCTGTACATTTACTATTCGGGATAGGTCTTATATGGTCAACGGTAGGTACAATTGTAATACTAGGTCTGTGATATATCTTGCCCAATGCCGGTTATGCACATGCTTTTATGTTGGTAAGACCGACAGAAAGTTGAATGAGAGGGTTTATGAACATGTTTATAGCATTGCTAAAGGAAGGAATGAAAATGCATTGGCTAGACATCATAATAGTAACCCGGGACATTCTTTTTCATTTAGGGTGATACACCAGATTTTGATGGACAATAGGGGTGGTGCTTTAGGTTTACTATTAGAGAAAAAAGAAGTATTATGGCAGCTTAGCCTGGATTCTAGTAGGAAACCTGGTCTAAATGAGGTGATCTCCATTTCTTGTATTCTTAGGTTGAGGAGCCTTAGTAGATAATACATAGATATGTAAAAATGTTTTTTAAAAAAGTGTTTTGTATTAGTTTAATATTTATATTTATAAGGGTTATGAGTAGTACCCACTTTTCATGTCTTGGTTTTCCAGGTTAGGTTTTAATGACAAGTAAGTTTTTTCATAAAATGTTTTTGAAAAAACTGTTCAACTTTAAGTATAAGGTTTAGGGTATTGTATTGTTATATAACTTTAATGTTTTAATTGATGTTAATTAACAATGTGTTTGATAGGCTGATGTAGTTTTGGAGGGAAAAGCTATTAATTTAAACTTCATGCTTGTTTTGTACAAGTTTGTCTGAGGAAGTCTGATGAATCGACTAGACGAAAAGCACTTTACATTACCTTTTGTGCTGTTTGGAGTTTATTAAAACTTTTATTGGATTCATTACTTCTGGGTGTGTTCTTATCCAGTTTGTGTTGTCACTGTGTCTGCCTTTGTTCAATTCATTAAACAATTGTCCATTTTACAAGGTGACCCCTCCCTTTTAATTTTAAAGCATTACTAGTTTGAGCTTGGAATGACTTCTGTTAAAGAAGACAATGGCTAAGCACTGGCTGGGGGGAACAGAATAAGAGCTGTTTCCCATGCCATGGGTTACACAGTGGTACAGCAGTTGCCATATTTTACTGCTTCATTTTCCTGCTTCTGTCCTGGCTGGGATACTTCTGAAGCTGAGTTTGCATTTCTCACCACCATTTGTCCAAGCCAGTTTTGCTCTAAGGTCTCTTGATTACTCTCATATCATCTCAAAGCAACAAAAAAATATAAAGACAAACTGATGATGTTCACAAATGACCCTAAAGTTGTGTGGTCTGTGACAGCATATGTGTCCTGCACTAGACTGGCCTCCCATCAAGAACAGGCACTTACTTTATGTCCATTGTTTTCCATGAAACATTTTATCTCCCTCTCCTCTACTTCTCCACATGCTACCTGCCTCTCTTTTTCAAATGTTCATAGCTCTGATCCCCACTGTGTAGTTTCCTACCTAATTCTCCTCCTGCATCTAGGCTCCTTACTTCTTCCTTATATACCTTTATCTTCACTTCACTTATTAGTCCTTAATTTTCCTCTTCTCTGATTCTTGTTTCTTTTGTAATCTGACTTGAGAAGCCACTAGTGTAGACTATGTAAATATATATATTTATATATATATATATATATATATATATATATATATATATATATATATATATATATATATATAGATAGATATATATACTACTTTTGATTGCCCTGTAGAAGCATTTTATATTATTATTTCTTTTGTTAGTACATCTTTTGTTTCATTGTATACTACAACTTTTATATACTATGTAACATTTTGCTGGTGTGTTTGTCTAATTACTTTATCTTTGTTTAACCTTGTTGGAGCTTTTCTCCCCAGGACTCCATTGAAAATGGGCTCCTTCAGCCCAATGGACTATCCTGGTAAACAAACTGTAAAATAAAATAAATAAATAAAAATCTGCCAGTGATCCAGAATGGGATAACATGGATATTGAAATTTGTATTGAAAATGGATGGCTTTAGTATGTTACACTTGATTACAACAATCATACAACAATCTGTGAAATGTAAACCTTTCTAAACCCTAGCAGTACACCAGGTGTGTGTGTGTGTGTGTGTGTGTGTGTGTGTGTGTGTGTGTGTGTGTGTGTGTGTGTGTGTGTGTGTGTGTGAGAATGTGATAATGAAAGAAAGAGATACAGACAGAGGGGATATTTCATGTTTGATTCCTGCATGTTATTTACATGCATTACACTGTATGAAAAGATTTTTATTCCCTTTTCATCTGAAAAAATATTTCGATGATCATATTCACTGTTTAGCTACTAAAGTTATAGACAACAAGCCTGTGGTTGTGGGACTATGGAACTGCATCTTCTGTGACCATTTCATTGATAAAATAATCATATTTCTGCTTTCGGTGGCATTTACAAATGTCATTTATGCTCTGTGTGTAAATATATCTGTGAGCTGAACACATAACATATAAAGCTGATGTCTTTATACATCTGTGAATATATACATATAGGGCAGGATTCACGAAGCCTCCGTGTAAGAGTTATAACTCTTACACGGAGGCTGCAGTTAAACGGAGTGATGTCAGCATGCTCTGCATATTCATGAGAGCATGCTGAATCACACCTAAGGCTAACACGGTCCGTGGAAGACTGTAGGGGGCGTGTCCGTAGGCCGAGCCCTGCAAGCGGACATGCCCCCAGAAGAGTAAAAGTGCCCAAAGTAAACACCCACGACAGAGGCCATGGAAATGTGAATAAACACAACACAACACATGCCCCCACAAACTATGAACATAAAATATATAAATGAACATGTTATATTTTTTTTTTGAAATCGTAAAGATGTTTGCCCGTGAGTGCGCTCGTTTGCGCGGGTGTGCCCGTAGCTTAGCCACAGTTAGCAGTCAAAGGAAAAGCATATAAGAACTAAATATGCAAAGAAAGCCAAGAAGCAATAGTGTAGTGGTAGAGACATCGGCTGAAGAACAGGCATCCATGGTTCGAGCCCCCACAACATCAAATTTTATTTTTAGTAAAATAAGCACAAAACAAGTCCCTGACAAATATGTACACATATAAAATCATATTTTACGTAAAATGTAATGAAATAGTCCATTTATTTTGAAGAAATGTGAGATAACAAAACAATAAAAAATGCGAGATGTTCTAATAGCTGAGCTACAGTTTAACAAGGTGAGTGCATCTGCCCGTACGTGAGCATTGGTTTAACAGGTGCAAAATGAGTGCCCGTATGTGAGCATTGGTTTAACAGGTGCAAAATGAGTGCCCGTAGGTGAGCAGTGGTTTAACATGCTGAAACTGTGTGCCCCTAGCTTTGCTGAGCGTAATATGCATGCTGACAGCCAAATGAAGCATAAACCAGCGTACCCCATTTGCGCAGAGCTGCGCACCGTGCCAACAAGCTAACCGACGGGCAACGTTGAGCAAGCTGTAACAAAATTGCCTTTACACAGACACACCCCCTAGCCTGTCTAGACAGTCATAAAATATAAAAAGCAGAGGCCAGGTTCAAACCCAGGATACTATACACCATAGTCAAGATACTGAACCACTAAGCCATGACAGCAGTACCTATAAACGCAGTAATAGCAAATATATAGGAATGAATACAAAGTGGAGCATGACAAAGTAGGTTTTGTGAAGTTGATAAAATTCCAAAATGGCCAATCACAGATATGTGCGGGAAAAACGGCCTATATAAGCCCCATAGGTGGGAATACACAGCATAAACGATTGTAGAACTGACTTGCAGCCAGAATGACAGGAGTAGGTGAGGGTAGTTGCTTTCGAGCACAGAGGTGGGGCGTTGAGGAGTCCAGATACATGGTCTGGCTCCTAGTCCATAATCATGAGGCCCAACTCATGCAGGGCCAGGTCCTGTGGGGAGCATATAGGGCTGAGGCGTGGGACTGGTTGGCTCATGATCTCACCAGTGCCACAGGGATTCCAAGGACTGGTGAGCAGGTTCGTCACCACCATGCGGACCTGAAGAGACGCAAGCAGGACCAATTGAACCTTTGGATCCAGGAGGCCCAGCAAATGCCCAACGCCCCACTACTGAGTAAGTTACATGTAATTATGTATGTAAGAAATTAAACTAGCTGATATTATGGAGATGTGTATTCCAATATTACTTCATTTATATTACAGCTGCAGGTGTCCGTTCTGCGAACCGCAGAGCCTATGGCGATAGGCTGGTGCGGTTGCGCCACCAGGCAGGTCAGTAATTCTCTCCCAGTAACTGTACAGAAATATAAAAGTATGACAGTTAGCAAAAGAGTGCAGTGTAGTCACTAAGTAATAGAATGTGCAAGTAACAAGTGTAAGAGTGTTTGCAAGTATTGCTTGATTACAAAAGTGTGTTGCAGTCTGTAATCCAAACAGAAAAATGAAAATGTCTGAAGTAAAGTCTGAAATAAAGATGCCCCACCTGTAATATAATAGTACACAACCTGCAGCAGGCTGAAAAGTACAGCTGCAGAAGATGAGCAAATCACATGTGTGAAATATACCCCTGTTGAAATACTGAAACATGACATAAGTGAGACTGCTGGAAAGGATTGTAATAACTACAGGTAAAACATGTCAATAAAGCCTAGAAGTAAGTACCATCATGAATAGTAAAATGAAAACAAGTGAGAGAGTGTGAGAAAGTGTTATGAATCCACCAATAAAGTAGTAATAACCCCTGAATAAAGTATACTGCAGTCAGTACAGAATGAAATGCATGTGAGAAGCAAAACCAAACAGCAAAATGTGTTCAAAGTGTTTCTGCAGCTGGAATGTGTATACCAAAATCTGTATATCTTGCTCTCAGTCTGCAATATGCAGATAGTATGATTGTCTGACATACCAAACATCCACAGTTGTCTATAGCTATATAAAGCAAATGTAGCAGAATGATGTAGCTGAACAAAGCCAGATATGAATGTGTATGAAGAACAATAAAATGTATATTGATGTAGCAGTAACAGTCTTATCACCAAATTGAAGTAGTTATCATATAGGAAACTGTAGTTAGAACAGTAGTGTGTATATATATATATGCAGCTATTAGAAATGTACAGTATATGTATTGGTATTCGAAAGTGTTAATATAATTTTCTTCACCCTACCCTATAACCACATATAATCCATTCCACGTGAAAATGGTATGTGCAATCACAATTAACACCCCTGGACATTTGTCCTGTTGGGTCATAAATATTTTCATGTCCGTTGATGCATCTGCCCTGTTCATACATCCAAACCTGATGGCCTGTTGCCATCAATCAACCCTGCATGTTGTTGGACTGTGTATTGCTGTTCAAATTATGCATGTGCTATGCTCACTGTTCAATGGTGTGAATATCTGGGTGTTTGGTTAATGGGAATACTAATGCATGCTGTTACAACTAATTGTGAATGGTATTATATGTTACCAACCCAAACTTTCATGACATAATGCAAAACATAGGACGACAGGGAAGGTGGGTTCCAGCAGACCCACCTCTCCCACCACAGCTGGCGAGTGCACCTGGCACTAGTGCCCAGTCTGGACCCTCCTCCGGTGGCCCTGTGCCACCTGTGGGTGGAAGCGCTGCAGGGGATGGGGCTCGTCCCCCCTCTGCAAGTGTGGCTGGAGGAGAACCACCACTCACCCTTCGTAGCATCCGGACTGTGGTGCATAGGGAGATCCAGGACTCTGTTCTTGGGCCCCTATGCCAGCTTGAGGCACAGGTGGCACAACTTACGGGCATGCCTGTTGCCCGGCCTACACAGCCCCCAGCACAGCCCCGTCCTGGGCAGTGAAGGATGAGTGGCAACTGCCCATGGATGGGGATATCAGTTCCACTGTTGCCATCTGTGGGCTCATGGGCTCTGGATATCCAAACCTCCGTCCCCGTCAATTATGTAACCCCCCCACACGTGTAATACACCGCCCCTGTATGCGCCTTGTTTGTCTTGTCTGTTGACCTACCCAACCTACCTCCCCAGCTATACCAACTTCCTTCACCTGACATACCACTCTCACCTGAAAAAAAAAAGAAAGAAAAAAGGGCACTCTGTACCCACAAAAAAATTACATCCCATACATAGCTGCCCATTCCGCACACATGTCTGCTGGACATGGAAACTATCAATTACAATTGGCTGTACAACAAGTATTATTGTTGTCCTGACACCTCTCTCAGGGGTGGAAGGTTTCAAATGTCACACCAAATTAGATACATATGCACAGCTGTTGCTGATGAAGAAATGGGCAGCAATGGGCCTTACCTACATCCCTCCTGCAAATCCCAAGCTTGTTTCCCTACTGTCTTACCCTCTTTGTGACCCCTTTTTCACCACTTTCCTGTCTCCCCATTTTCATTTCTTTCAAAGAAAATAGCACGGGTGTGCGCCAGAGTAAGCACTGTTAAGCGGTTGTAAGCGGGTGTGCGCGGAGCTAAACGCCAGTGCGCATGCGTGAGCTCCACGCAAACCAGTGCTAACCCGGTTACAACTGCTTAAAAGTACCTTAGTCACTCTGATTGACAGGTCCTGTAGTCAGTTCAAAAGCAAAATAAAATCCCACCGTCAGTCCCGAACCCAAGACCTTGGAAACACTAGTCTGCATGACTTACCACTAAGCCATGACTGTTATACAAGAACATTGTGCTAAAATAAATATATCATGTAATAGTAGGAATGAATGTAAAGGAAATATAGGATGTGTAGTACACAAAGCATGTCATGTATATTTACTGTCAAATCTAGTGGATATCTATGATAGTAGTGTATGAACAGAAACAGCCATGCTAGTTTTTAGCTAGTAGGTAATAATGTCACTGTAGCACCTTGCAAGCCACACACATACTCACAGCAGGATAATCACTGCCCATACCCCACAAACTGTTACAGGAACACATCTGGACCAAGTAATAAAATATGTGGAGCAAGGGGCCAAAACCAGGGACACATTACAAATAATGTTAAAACAAACTTAGACAGTTCAGAGAGTAACAGGTTCTGCATTTTGTGGGATGTTTGGAAGGGTATGAAGTCGGAAACTTAAATGTTTGTCACTATATTCTGACTTGAGGCCAGAGTGATTTGCCAGAAAAAGCTGTGCATGAGATATTGACCAAAATATGAGGCAGAAATGTGGACGACCTGCAAATATTTGTACACATGAGAGGTTTGACACCACCATATTTGAATAGTTAAGAGCCTGGACATAGCAACAGTGACTGAGTTACAGGAATGCCCCACAGACTCCATGTGAAATGTACAAACAGTAGGCAGAAAGGTGTTACAACACATGCAATGGTAACTATGAAGTCCTGAAAGTATGCACCACTTGCATGGCAGAAAAAGTGTAGTAATACATATGCTCATGCTATCCCACAGTCACAACTGCAGCATACCAGACAATTTAATGGGTGTACCCCACTGATATGTACCATTCCATGAGGCAGATAACAGATGTACCTGAGAGTCTCTGGGGCCTGCTCAGCAGCACACTCAAATACCCTAATAGATGTCAAGGCCCACACCATGGCCAGACCACACTGCCTGCTGTAACACCCTAGCAGATATAGCAAGCATTCCAAGGTGTGAATGTACATGGAAAATAGGAAAGCCACAGCAGCACACTACAGTCAGGACACCTAGCAGGCATACAAGTAGTGACTGTAAAGGGCAAATATTGAAGCCATAGCAACAAAGTGCAAGAGCCACTGCTATACACCAGTTACACCACATGTCCCACAGGAAAGCACACACACACACACATTAACAGTAGTAGTAGTCGTAGGTGTCAGTGTACACACACAGTTAGTACAGGAAACTGGATAAATGAATGGAGAAATTTTAATCTACAACACAGCTGGAAATATGAGAGAGATACCAACCTTTACACTCACAGAACATTGTCCACAGCATACCAGCATGGTCCCTGCCCTTAAAATCTGAAAGGGCTACGCCTGTCTCACATACCTTTTTATAGCACTGTTCTGAAATCACAGTGAGAACTGCAATCAGTACACAACTGGCTGCAGGTAATTAGCAAATGCTGGCTAACAATTGGTGCAGAGGCCATCACATGGACATATGCAGATACCTACAAAAGCATGCTGTACTCCCAGTCCACACATGCAATACTTTCATTGCACCCTGAGGAGGAAGTGAGAGACAGAGAGAGAGAGAGAGACAGAGACAGAGACAGAGAAAAACAAAATTAAACATACACAAACAAAACTGGTCAGCAACAGCCACCTGAAAGCTGACAACTGGCAAGTGGAGCATCAGGACACAAAACCAGACGGCAACACAAGCAGCTGTGACAAACACAGGTAATGTAAAGTAATACTATAAAGGTCTACATACTGTGAACCCTCCATATGTGTCATTGGTCTGTATCCATATGTATATGAAGATGTGCAAAGGGCAGGGGACATACAGCAACTATCAGTGAAGGCTGTACATACATTTGTATGTGAGAGCATCTATGTGCACATATCAATGTAGGTTGAATGTAGGTTGTAGTGCAATGTGCAAAGTAGGTTTCACAGTTATGTATGTTTAGCAGTATGTTAATGTGTGTATACAGTATGGTAAACAAACATGTTGATATGTATCTATCATATGGATACGTATGTATGTCAAAATATGTATGTATGTGTATATATATATATATATATATATATATATATATATATATATATATATATGCAATATGCATATATGTATACATACATAGAGAGAGATGTAGGAATACATAGATAGATGTAGATAGATAGAATATGTACAAACATATATATGTAATACACACATACAGATATAGATATATGTAGATACATATACATAGACAAACAGAGCTGACTATCTACAGGTATGACTGTATATGACGACCTCAACACCCCCTGTCCCACCCCCTCTGTCACTCTTACCCCCTCTCTGTCACCCCCCCTCTCCATATCTATAGCAATATATGTACATCAATATATATATATGTGTATATGTATACAGACATATATATATATATATATATATATATATATATATATATATATATATACATATAGATATATCTATATACATATATATATATATATATATATATATATATATATATATATATATATATAGAGAGAGAGAGAGAGAGCTGTATATATATTCTGAGTGAGGCACATGTGTACAGATGTATTGCAACAGGTGCCTGGTGACAAAGGCATGGAGTGAACACCAGTGTCAAAACTGGAGTACCATACCCCATTTCAAATCACCTACACCAGTAACCACCAGATATGTGATTGGCTGCCCACCACTGCATGTGTCAGGGGTGAACAGGGTCATAAATGTGTACAATAGTCCCCCAATGATATTCACAGTGGCACACTATTCCTGGAATACCTGCACATGGTATGTGTCAGCAGACATGGTGTGTCAGCTATGGACATGTAGGTCAGTGTACCCTCCACACCACATAATGGCTGCCATGGTATGTACCTCACATGACAGCTACAGATATGGAGAAGGACACAGTGACATGTACAACACTGTGACAATGCACTCAAACACATTACCAATGCACAGTGACTGGCAACACCACAGAGTACACACATACTACCCACATAGAGGTTACCACTCCTGGATTTACATACTTAAGTCACACCCATGACAGATGTCCAACAACCATAGTAACACCTCACACCATCCACAACCTAAATGACTGCTGTGTGTCGTCCATGCCACTGCAATAGAGAGCACATGTGGAGGTTCCTACCCACAGATAAGACATACCCTGCAAGAAACCACACAGTGTTAAGAAGCAAGACTCCCCATGAGTACATGTCACACATACCCCTGCTGAATGTTAGTCAGATAGGTAATATGCCATATGAGTCACCCTGTGCAACTGTTTGACAGCAGCAGGTACCATCACACCACATGTGTCACAATGGTCAGGGTAGCAGAACAGTATGCTGCTGTAGTCCCAGGGGCAATAGCATATTGTATAGTATTGTATTGTAATGTATTGTAATGTATTGTATTGTGTTGTATTGTATTGGTATGTTGAGGTGCCTCCTTCGTGGAGTGGAACCACTGCTGCTGTGCACCAGTGTACAGGTACATATCCTGTAGTCAGGCTAGTGTTACATAGCACTTCTATATGTGTGTTTAGTTCCTGTCGGAGTTCATGTAGCATACAACCGGGGATACCATCAGGTCCCATTCATGTTGTGTATTCTGCTTTCCTAAGGGTGGCTCTCACCTGGACATCTGTGATGACAGGGAGGTTACAGTCAGCTGGGATAACTATGTCTTATTTTGGGGGAGAGGGAGGGGTGAAACCTGCACTGAACATGTCTGCCACAATGTTGTCAATATCTGTGGTTTCAGTGAATTATTTGTTGTTGTGTACTAACTATGAGCATAGTGGAGGGATTCTGACCAGGTTGTTAACATAACTGAAGAAGGCCTTGTGGTTATCTGTAGTGTCCCTCTTGATTTCCCTCTCAAAGTTGCCCATGGATGTTTGTATGAGGGAAAATAGATCCTTACTAGTGCTGCTCAGACATGCCTTCCCTTTATGGAATTATGCTCTGTCTTGCAGTAGCTTCCATCTTTTGTAATACAATCTGTCTATGGCTGGGGTCCACCAGACAGGATGCTGTCCCTTTGTGGAGAGTGTCTTGGCCATATATGGGACTGCATGATCCATGCATTCTCGGAGATGTCTGTAGAAAGCATTTGTGAAGGGGTCAGCATTGTGGGTTGTGTCTTCCACTGGCCCAGTGGGCTGAAAGCATACCATGTCACTGTTACAAAGTGTAAAGTTTGCATTTGCAATGTTATTCACTATAGTCGTTTGTGCTGGTGGTGGAGGTGGGATATGTATATCCAGGGCAATTAGTTTGTGGTCAGCTCACAGTAGTTGATGATGTAGCCCATACAGTACCTAGATACAAACCCCCAGAGTGAGGAGGTGCTCTGGACCTGAATCAGTGTTCTGACTGCTGGGGTTTGGTAGTATGTCATATGGAGTGTCCCAGGTACTGTTGCACAGTTGCTGGCTGAGCACTGATACCTGGCCATTTACATGTGTATCCACCAATAGATGGACAGATGCTATATATGTGAGGTATGTCGTATCATAACAGTCGAGTAGCATGTGTAGTATGTGTGCCAAATTCTGCTGACATATATTGCTGATATCAGGTTATTTCCTTTTCAGGAACATGGCTCACCATGAAATCCAGCTTACTCCACAGCTGAGGATGAGGAGATACACCAGAGCCTGGTGCGGGATTATGCAATACTCTTTTCCCGCACCAGCCAGAATCAGCAGGAGAGGGCTGCACTGTGGCAAGACCTGGTCCGTCGGGTAAAGACATAGGCACGCATAATAGGGTATATGAGCAGGTACGACATCACTGCAGTGATTTAATCAGAAATGTCCGTCAGCGTGCGTCGGATATCCACAGGCAACAGGTCGCCACAGGTGGTGGGGTGGCTACACATCCCCCACTCACCAGACTGGAGGGACTACTCATGAGTGTAGTGGCTCCAGTATGCCAACAACAACAACAGCAGCAGACATGCATTATGATGGAGGCTGGAGCCACGCAGCAGCAAAAATATGAGCGTGCAGGTAATATGCCATGTGTATAGTTGACTGTTGTGTACACTGGTAGTTAATGCATGTGTGAGGTGTGTCCTTGGTTTGTAGCTGTCATCATAGTATTTAATGTGCAAGTGTGATATCCTCAATATCAGCAGCTCACCTGTGAAAGGCGACTGTTGTACTACTGACCTGTATCATACTCAGTAACAATGGCACAGTTGTGCCCACTGACATTAGTTTCCTCACTTCTGCAGGTCCCTCCGGTGTAACAGCAATGCAGCCTATCCATGCTGGTGAGTGTGTATTAACAATACCTTTAATAGTCTTGATAGTAATAGTAATATTAGGCTCACTTAGTAGTGCTCTGTGTATGCATGCAGGTGTGTCTGTGTCTGTGTGTTGATATCTCGCATACTGAGTATTGTACAACTGTGTGCATGTGTGCACATGTGCACATGTGCATGTGTGCATGTGTGCACCTGTGCATGTGTGCATGTGTGCATCTGTGCATGTGTGCATGTGTGCACGTGTGCATGTGTGCATGTGTGCATGTGTGCACCTGTGCATGTGTGCATGTGTGCATGTATGCACCTGTGCATGTGTGCATGTGTGCATGTGTGCATGTGTGCACATGTGCACCTGTGCACGTGTGCATGTGTGCACCTGTGCATGTGTGCATGGCTGCACCTGTGCACCTGTGCATGTGTGCACGTGTGCACCTGTGCATGTGTGCATGTGTGCATGTGTGCACCTGTGCATGTGTGCATGTGTGCACCTGTGCATGTGTGCATGTGTGCACCTGTGCATGTGTGCATGTGTGCATGTGTGCACATGTGCATGTCTGGACCTGTGCATGTGTGGATGTGTGCATCACTGGTAATATTGTGTAGACATTGTAAACTGTGTTTCCTGTTTCCCTCCCACAGGTTCTGGTGCTGCTCTGGTGTCATGCAGCAGGGAATCTGAAGCAGGTGCCATGGGTACTGATAATGATGACATCTGTGTAATGGCACAGGAAGGTATGCCAGGGTCCATCATCGGTCAGCTGATTGACAGTACACAGCTGTCAACCCCATCAATGCGCACAGTTATCCTGCCAATACACCCTTTGTCACCAATGTCCCTAGGTGATGGACAGCATACAGTGGGCATTGACCAGGGTAATGTGGTATCTGTGGCACATGCCTCCCCACACAGCAGCCATGGGCATGGCCCTGAGATGGTACCACACAGACAGATGTCCAGGGGTTCTCGTGGGAGCATCCATGGGCATACTGCCCCTGTCAGACGTGCCCACAGAGGTCTTACAACCTCAGCTATGTTTCGGGCTGTCATGCAGGCACAGTCACGTATGGAACGGAACACCAGACAGGGTCTGAGGGAGCTGACAGCATGTCGCACAGCCATGACTGACAGTATGCATGACATTGCGGCTGCCATCCGTAATTTCACCGATGTCATAGACAGACATTGTGGGGACATATTAGACTGGTTCCACAACTACATGTCCATGAGCCAGGGCGATGGTGGACGGTTGAGGCATCGACATGGGTGTATGCCAGCAACAGCAGCAGCTGGCAGTTGTCGCGGATGACAACTGGGCCGCGGCCGCCCCCATAGTGCCAGCAGCAGCCCCAGCAATGCTGGGTCTGTGCTGTCATCAGACCGCCCCAGGAGACCACGTGCACGTGGTTCTGGCCAGGCCCGACAGGGATCTGTGTCCAGTCAACGAACACCTGCTTCTGATGACAGTACCCAGTCTGGGTTTGTACTGGATACGGTCCGTAGCACCCCTGCAAGGCACAGGTACTGTGTCCGTGGCCAGAGACACTGATCTGTATGACCTGGCAGGTACAGTCTGTGGCTGTCCACAAACACCAGTATATGGCAGCCATGAGGTGGAACTGTGTGCATCCATACACACATGCGAATTGACAACACCTAGGGCTACCGCATACACGCACACACTGCATCAACATTGCCCCACCTTGTACTGCTGTCCCTTACCAACACACATACACATAGATGTCAATTGGTGGTATCGGTGGCTGACTCAGGCATACCAAGTTCACACCCTGTGCATATGATGAAACTGTGCCACCTCCTGCAATATGTAACATCAGTGCAGATACAGGTTAACATGTTGCTGATGCACAGGGTGACTACATAGATGTGTAGTAATAGTATCATGTTGTTAACAGTACTGTGTGCTGAAATAATTGTGGGTATATCACAGTATGCCTGATGCAGTAAGGGTATGATTGTCATGTACTGTTGTCTACACCCATGGTAAGTACCATAGTGTATCATCTACACATGTTGGCATACTGGTGGTAAGGATGTCAACAGAAGGCTACATACATTTGTAGCACAGGGGATAAGGTAATGAAAGTATTAATACGCAATGATGGACATGTAAACTGCAAGTGGCATGTTGCCCACACTGGACTCTGCAATGCGGATGTTTGAGGATGTTGATATGTGTGCAGTACTACACGACTGGTGCAGGACACACAGGAGCACCCTAGCACTGCAAGCTCACATCTCATACCATGCTAGACAGCCCCAACACACAAAACTAACTGTCACAGGAGGGAGAGTCCCCATACATGTCAGGGATACTGTGGTGGCAGGCCAGGTAGCATACATCCTACTAAGTATGGAACCACTGAGTGAAGACTCAGTGTCTGTTATTTGACATGTGTATTACTGCAGGTATGAGTACATGGGTTTCCATCCAGTTATTGTACATCCTGACGGTACATGGTCTGTACACTTGTGTGCGCTGAGACTGGACCCTAGCCATCTGACCTGTGTATTAACATGTACATGTGCATAGTGCCTGCATATTTTCAGTGTTACCTACTGGAAGTGGTACAGTTTGTTTGTTGTACAATGGACTACATGCAGCCCTGCTTACTGTAGCTTTGTTTGCATGCATGTTTGCTTGCAATTACCCTGAAATACTGATCCCACCTGCAATGCATAGTTACAGAGCTTCTGTGGACTCCTAGTGACATCTGCATAGCTTACTATATGAATGTCCATATCTCACTTGACAGAACATCACTGTTTGTCCTGTTCACATGTACGTTGCCTGGGACACATTACATATGACTTACCTGGCATTTGTCCACGTGAGCAGTCATATATGCCATTGCTAACTAATCACAGGCACTACACCCTCACATACTCATCTTCTGTTGAACGACCTGCTTTGCTAGGGACGGCTTGCACCTGTCACCCCTGGGCTTTTGGATATTGGCAAAGGCTCTTGACACACACACCTTCATAGGTATCACAAGGGCTAAGAAACTAAGAGTAATGCTACTCAATGCCAGAAGTCTAAACCTCAAGATGCATGCACTCAAAACTCTCCTTAGCATGGAGAACATCGATATCTGTGCAGTAACAGATACCTGGTTCAGGGCTACTGAGAGCACCCCAGCACTACCAGGTTATACCTAATACCATGCTTTTCAGCCCCAAAACTTGGACCGAACCACAAAAGGAGGGGGAGTATTGATATTCATCAAAGATACCCACACCTCCAGGTTGGTGGCAAAGCACCAAGCATCAGAGACTATCCATGTGCAACTAACAATGGGTAAAACTGCCTTCCAGGTTATAGCCTGCTACAGACCACCCTCCCAAACCCAAGAAATGCAGTCGGCCTTCCTGAGAACAGTGGAAAATATGAAGGTCTCTCCAAACACCATTATATTGGGCGACTTCAACTATCCAAACATAGACTGGGAGCATGACTCTAGCTCCAACACCCTAGCCCAAAGATTCCTAGAATATATGAACTCAAATGCTATGGAACAACTTGTTACCACTCCCACAAGAAGGGAAAACATACTGGACCTGATCATCACCAACATGGGGACTCTATGCTCCAGAGCAGAAGTGTATCCCTCACTGGTAAGGTCAGACCATAAACTAATCTCACTGGATATTCACATCCCGACCACACCCCCTGCCCAGAAAACCACAGTGAACAACTTCTCTAAAGCAAATTCACACTCCTCAAAACTGAGGTGGAAACCTTCTAAGCCCCTGGGCCTGTGGAAAATACGGACCACACCGCAGATTCCTGTATAAACGTATTCTATGGACACCTTCAGGAATGCATGGATCATGCGATCCCGAATAAAACCAAGACCCAATCCTCCAAAGGCAGACGTCCTGTCTGGTGGACCCCAGCCATAAACAAACTATACAATAGAAGGAGGAAGCTACTAAATGATACAGCAAAATCCCGAAAAGGGAAGGCATCACTGATCAGTATTAGCAAAAAACTACGGGCACTCATAAGATTGTCTAAGGCCAGCTTCGAGAGAAAATTGCACAGAACACTAAGCATCATCACAAGGCTTTCTTTAGTTATGTAAGGAACCTGGGTGGTAATTCCCAGATATGCTCAGAGGTAGTCCAAAATGTCAAAAGAAACACCAAACCCACAGACATTGCCAACATCCTAGCTGACAGGTTCAGCGCAAACTCCCCCCCCCCCTCCACACCGAAAGGGAAAATATTTATCCCAGCAGAGTGCTGCCCCCCTGACATCTCAGATGCTCAGGTAAGATCCGCCCTTCCAAAGCAATACACACTGCATCAATGGGACCAGACAGTGTCTCGGGCTGTGTCCTACATGAACTCCAAGAAGAGCTACACCCAAACATAAAACTACTGTTCAATCCCAGCCTTATTTCAGGATATGTGGCCAAAGAGTGGCGTACAGCAACAGTGGTCCCTCTACAGAAAGGTGGTGCCTCAACGGATCCTGGACACTATTGCCCCATAAGCCTGACTAGCTTGGTCTGCAAAGCTACGGAAAGGATCATCATGGACCTCATAAATAAAGATATTGGGGACCCACAGACACTGGATCATACCCAGTTTGGCTTTGTTAAGGGCAGATCCTGCCTCTCAAACCTGGTTGATTTCTTTGAAACAGTCACCAAGGCCATTGACGAGGGGAAGGTGGTCCACACAGCCTACCTGGACCTCACAAAAGCCTTCGATACAATACCCCACTCGGGCATTCTAGAAAAGCTCACCAGCTTAAATATAAACCCCTATGTCACTAGATGGATTGCACACTGGCTCAAGGACAGAACCCACATTTTTATAATTGCTGGAGCCATACCAGACTCCAAACCAGTTACAAGTGGTGTCCCACAAGGCTCAGTCCTGGGACCTCTCTTGTTCGGTATATATTTATCGGAGGTACAGGCCAACACGGAAGGACTGTGGCTGACCAAATTCACAGATGACTGCAAACTGGCCGCCATAATCGACTCTACAGCTGACACAAGCATCCTCCAAAAGGGCCTCATAGAAACAGACAACTTGTGCCAGAGCCATGGCCTCAAGCTGAATGCCAAAAAGTGTATAGTCATCCCCTTTGGCAAAAACAAAGTGCCCACAAAGTATGACATAGGTGGTAATCCATTAAGTACAGAAGAAGTAATTAGGGAGCTGGGGACCCAAGTTGATAGCAATCTCTCATTTGACAACCACATGGCCAAAGTGGTTAGAAAAACATTTTATATAGGCCACTTCATCATGAAGGGATTCACATCTAGATCAGGGGAGGACATCGTGCCTCTTTACTCATCCCTCATCAGGCCCATAATTGAGTACAATGCCCCTGTTGGGATGTACCTTACCAGACACCTGCAGCAACTGGAAAGACCCCAAAAGTACCTCACCAAGAGGATCAAAGGGCTCAAACAGATGCCATATGCTGACCGGTTAAAGAAACTCCAGCTCTACTCAGTGGCATACCGCCTGTTCAGAGGCGATCTGTGCCTGATGTATAAAGTCATGTCAAACCCGGAATTAATGGGCATGCTGCACCTCAGAATATCCAAATCCCATCGAGCTACATGCTCGAGACTTGAACCTCAGCACTGAAATAAACAGGACATGCTGGAGGGACAGATTCATAACCCAGAGGCTCCCGTCACTCTGGAATAAAATCCCAGTCCAGGTTAGGCAGAGTCCCTCATTGACTCTCTTCAAGAGGAATCTTGATGAGTGGATGGGACATCGTAGGTTTACCCCGGGTATCACTTCTGTGTCACTGTTAGACAGAGGCACAGTATACTAACCTCGAAAAAGGGCATAGCAAGATAAATTTACAATGGATGGCGACAGCCAAACACATTCTGGCTAGGTTTATAAATGTCCTAGGGCAGATAGCCTAGTATGAACCTATGAACCTATGTACCTTGTTCCCCATTGGCCCTATGTGCTGTTAATCACCATGGCAATCACAATACTATGGTAGCTTGTGCAAAGGTCAGTTGTCAGTCACCTCTATGGTACAGTTGTTGAATATGTGGGTCATGTGGCAATGTCACAGCTGCCACATGTACACAGTCAACCCTCTCCCCTACACATGGACGTACAACACATGTATGAGATGGAACCACATAGCCAAACTGGGGACTAAGCACTCTGAACCCAGTACTGGCATAACCTGTCAGGTGGCATGAAATACTACAGTGACTACAATACCAGTCTGATGTAGACCTACACTGACAGCAATACAAGCACGTGAACACACTGGGCCATTTGTGGAGCCTAAAAATAGCATCCTGCCTGAGCGGCAGACACCTCTGCAGCTGACATACAGGCATACATTATGCCAGAACACATCACGCATAACACATAGCACACAAATCCTGTGTGCCAAACAGTCACAGCCTGTACAGCTAGACAACACACCTACTACAGTTGTGTTAGGTACCTTTATTGTCTGGTACAGTGAGGTCACGCTCACCAGGCTGGACAAGGTGAAGGTCACAGTGATATGCCCGTGGGGCACTATGGTCCACCACATAACACAAGCATACAGGTCAGTCAGAGGCATGGGCACATATGACTCAGTCATTGTCCATGCCAGTATGGCTGACCTGTGATGTACCTCCCTGGACTACATGATAGGGAACATGGAAGGGCTCTCTGAGCATGTGGCACAGGCTGGTATGACCCTGACCTTGGTTGGCATCATACCCTCACCCAGAATGCTGACGTATTACTGAATGCTGATGAATTACTGTAGCTACAACACCCTAGCTGAAAGGTTCCTAGCATGTAGTCACTGCAATGCTATGGAACAACTTGTTACCACTCCCACAACAGGTGAAAACATGCAGCACCTGTTCATCAACAACATGTAGACTATATGCCCCAGACCAGATGTGTATCACTCACTGCTAGGTTGATACCATCTACATATCACACTGTATATACACATACCACATGCAGCACCCACACAGAAGACCACAGTCATAATGTTATCCAGTGCAAATACCATGTATTCACATGTGGCAGGCGTCAGACATGGTAACTATTGAAGGTCACAGGTACATATGTGTATTTGTCACACACATACATCATCTGTGTCCATTGCCATTACTGGTTTAATTGATGTCATGCATTATTGTGAACAACAACCCACACACATGGGCATTCTGTGTGATAAAAACACATGTGGCATGTCTGGAATCCAATGCCATAACTAACTGTGCTATGACAGTAGTGAGAGACGCAGTAGCAGAGCGTGCTATTTGCATTACTGGGAAATTTGCCCTCTTCCGCTGTACTTGTAGGGTGCTGACATCATCTCTGTGTAGAGATTGGAATATGCAGCAGCTGGTGTGTTGTACTGGTTGGCAAAAGGGTCAGTTCTCTCACACATGTAATTGCACACACACTACTTTCACTCTCTCCCACACACACTTGCGATTTGCAGGATTCAAAACCCTACCTAACTATGTTATGACACCCGAGATGGACACATTAGCAGAGCACGCTATTCGCATTACTAAGAGGTTTCCCTTCTCCTGCTGTACTTATAGGGTGCTGACATCATCAGTGTTTAGAAAGGGGAATGTGCATCCTGTAATGTGTTCTCCTAGTTGCCAAAAGGGACATTTCTTTCATACAGACTTCCACACACACTAACCCCCTCCACACACACTGAGCATTTGCAGGATTCAAACCCCTACCTAACTAGGTTATGACACTCGAGACGGACGCATTAGCGGAATACACTATTTGCATTACTGGGAGGTTTCCCTTCTCCTGCTTTACTTATAGGGTGCTGACATCATCAGTGTTTAGAAAGGGGAATGTGCATCCTGTAGTGTGTTCTCCTAGTTGCCAAAAGGGACATTTTTTTCATACAGACCTGCACACACACTACCCCCTCCACACACACTTAGTATTTGCAGGATTCAAACGCCTACCTAACTATGTTATGACACTCGAGACGGATGCATTAGCAGAGCGCGCTATTCGCATTACTGGGAGGTTTCCCTTCTCCTGCTTTACTTATAGGGTGCTGACATCATCAGTGTTTAGAAAGGGGAATGTGCATCCTGTAGTGTGTTTTCCCAGTTGCCAAAAGGGACATTTCCCTCACACAGACTTGCACACACACCAACCCCACTCACCCACACTGAGCATTTGCAGGATTCAAACCCCTACCTAACTATATTATGACACTTGAGGGAGACGCATTAGCAGAGCGCACTATCCGAATTACTGGGCATCTGTTCTGCACCTGCAGTATTTATAGGGTGCTGACATCATTATTTCTACAGAGGTATGTACATCTAGTACTACCTGTCAGGTGGGGGATAGCATATATATGCATTTGCAGCCACCTACGTCAGGGTCAGATATGCACATCGCACTGGCAGGTTATGTTTTATACCATGCTTCATGACCACAGGACCTGTAACACACAACACAACCAGTCCTGACCACCCCTCCCACATCCAGGACACACACTTTGCTTCCCTGGGAACAGTGCCAAAATATGCAGGTGTTCACATACACCATTCCAATTGTTAACGTCAGGTACAGGCATATTATGTGTGGGAACTACTCAGGCCTCTACAACATTACCCTACAGCCACTACAATTTGTGAGTCCATGTGCTATGGCAGAACCACTCACCACAGCCACAAGGGGGAATACATATTGCACATGACCATCTACAACATAGGTACTCACTGTTCCACACCAGAGGTAGACCACCATTGTTGATATCTGACTATACCCACCTTTCCCTGGCCATCCATATCCCATCCCCACCCCCAGGCAAGGTTGTCACTGCAAACAAACTGACTTTATCAAAAGCAGACTTTACACTTGTGAAGACTGGGGATGAAGACTTCAAAGGACCCATGCTGGGGGAGTATACAGGCCATTCTGCATAATCCTTGACAATTGCATTCTATGAGCATGTGGAAGGTTTGCATTGATCATGCTATTCCAAATATACACATGACTGCTCCACAACAGGACACCTGTCAGATGTACACCAGCCATATATGAGCTGTCCAACAGACAGAGTGAGCTAATACATTGCAGAGCAGTAGCCCACAGAGGGAGGACATCTCTGAACAGTACCGCACGACACTTCAATCCCTCATAATCATCACGACACAGTGTTGACAGTGAAATTGTCCAGACAATGCAGATAAGGCTCCCCTCAGTCTGTTATTGACGCCCACTTACTGTTAGAGGTCCTCAGCAACCCTCTTCCAGCACACACCAACAACATGGCTGTGGCTTAGCAAATTCAAACCCTGGGATCTCCACTGTGTCCCTGCTTGACAGAGGCACAGCACACTAGCCTCACACGGTGCCTTATGTGACCTACTTTACAGTGGCACAGTAGCCTACTGTACTGGGGAGGCAGGCGCCAAGCACACTCTGGCTAAGCTGTCATTCCCTAGGGCAAACAGCCTAGTGTTGACCTCTACACCCATATGTTTAATTGTCAGATGCACATTATTTGTTGCTGATAGACTGTTTGCAGGTCTTTATTGCCATAGCATTCCCTGTTTGTATGAACAACTTGTGTATCTGTGGAAGATGTTTGCATATGGGAGGGATCCACTATATCACGTATGTCTCTGTAGTCATTTAACTGTGTGCACTGGGCAGATTGCTGTAATGTGGTTGGTTCATGGAATAACACGTACAAATACCAGATATGTGTGGCCAACTGCTAAACTGAGAGTTGGCCTAAGTGTGTGAGCATGCCCAGTTCAGCCTTCCCATGGCATGTTGTCTGACATATGTCTCATTTATCAAAGTGTGCGAGCATGCCCAGTGTGAGCTTTCCATATGTTGAACTCTGCAGCCCACCACATTTGTGGATGAGTGTGAACTTCAACAAATATCTCCCGTTTATGGTTGTGTGTTGTGTCATGTTGTGTAGTTACTGTCCAACTGCTTTGTGTGTGAACACAACAGGGATTATACTGTGCCTGCAGGGTTTGCATGGGATACTTTGCATACAGTTGTCAACATCCTTTCATACTGACCTAACACTGTAGTACCGTATAGTGTACTGGTTCAGTACTTTCACTGTGGTGGACAGTATCCTGGGTTTTAGTCCTATCACTGCTTTACAGTTCCATAGTGAGCACAACAGCCTGGTTAGGGGCCAGTTGTGCACATCTGACCATGTTGCATTATGTTCAGATATGAACTACTTAAACCAGGTTTGTCCAACATTGGTAGTGTATTCCACAACATAGGTGTACATTTGCAAACACTAGCGATGTGCCTTAGGCCATTTCTAATGCTAGTCGGAGAGTGTGTTTGTCCTTCAACACACATTATAAGTGGAGTTTGCCATGACATATGTCATGGTTAGTATACTGTGCCTCCATCTACCTGTGACATAACAGTGATACCCAGGGTAAACCTACCATCTCCCATCCACTCATCAAGATTCCTCTTGAGGAGAATTGATGAGTGACTCTATGGATAACCTGTACTGGGAGTTTACTCATGAGTGGGGGTGGCTTCTGTGTTATGGATCATGCAGTACAGCTTGTCCTATGTATGTCAGTGCTGGGGTTCAGGTCTCTCATGTGCATAGCTCACTGCCATTCAGATTGTACAAGGTGCAGCATGTTTATTGATTCCAGCTTGGACATGGCTTTATACATCAGGCACAGCTTGCCTCTGGGTGGGCAGTATGGCAATGTGTGTAGCTGCACTTTGTTTAATCAGGCAACACATGGCATCTGTTCAAGCTCTTTGATACTCCTGGTGAGGTACTGTTGGGGACTTTACAGTTGATGGAGGTGTCTGCTGAGGTACATCCCACAGGGGCTATTGTAGTCAATTGTAACGCTGATGAAGGATGACTGCAGAGCCACAATGACCTCCCTTATCTAGATCTGACAACCTTCATGATTAGGTGGGTATATGGTATGTTTCTGTAAACACTACAGCCACATGTTTGTCCAATGCAGGATATCTATCACCTTGTGTCCCCAGGTCTCTCATTACATGTTAAGTAGGTAATGGGTTAACACCTATGTGGTAATTGGTGGGCACTTACTGTATATCCACGGGGGTTGACTATACACTTTTCTGCAATTAGCTTGCTGACATGGCTATGGCACCAGTTGTCTGTTTCTATGTGGCCCTTTTGTGGGATGCTTGTGTCAGCTGGAGGGTCAGATATGGTGGGCAGTTTGTAGTCCTCTGCAAACATGTTCAGACACAGTCCTTCCATGTTGGCCTGTACCTATGGGAGATATATACCAAACGAGGGAGGTCCCAGGACCAACCCTTGTGGGATGCCAGTTATATCTGGTTTGTAGTCTGTCATGGCTGCAGCATGTCTGACCATGTCAGTTCTGTCCTTGGTCTGGTTTGCAACCTCTCTACTGACATAGGGGTTTATATTTAAGATGGTGAGCATATCTATAATGAACACATAGGGTATTGTATGGAAGCCTTTGCAAGGTCCAGCTACGCTGTGTGGACCACATTGCCCTCATCAATGACCTTAATGACTGTTTCAAATGAGTCAAACATGTTTAGGGGCAGGATCTGCACTTAAGAAAGCCACACTGGGTAGGGTCCGGTGTCGGTAGGTCCCCAATATCTTTATGTCTGCAGTACATGCTGATCCTTTCCATAGCTGTGCAGACCAAGCTTCTCAGGATTCTGGGGTGGTAGTTTTCAGTATCCATTCAGGCAACACCTTTATTGAGAAGGACCACTGTTGTTGTACACTGTTCTTTGGGTACATATCCTGTGGTAAGGCTGACATTGAGCAGTAGTGTGATTTGGCATTCCATTCTTCTTGGAGTCCATGTTGGACTCAGCCCAGGACACCATCTCATACCATTGCTGCTGTGTGTTACGCTTTGTAGATGCTGGCTGTTACCTCAGCATCTGCAATGTCAGGGGGCCAGCAGTCTGCTGGGATAGATATTTTGCATTCTGGGGGGGGGGGGGGTTTGCACTGCACCTGTCAGGATGTATGTTGGCAATATGTGTGTGTGTTTGGCATGTTGTTTGTAATATTTGTGTGATTCAGAGCATATCTGTGAATTCCCAACACGGTTCCTACCATCAGTTGAGGAAGCCTTGGGATTATCCTTAGTGTCCTGTACAATTTGTATCTTCATAGGTTCATAGGTTCATACTAGGCTATCCACCCTAGGGCATTTGTAAGCCTAGCCAGAGTGTGTGTGGCTTTTGCCACCCCTTGCTATGTGAATATTATGGCCATTTATGATTTGCTTTGCTGTGCCTCTGTCTGGACGTGACACAGTAAAGACCCCCAGTGTAAATCTACGATCATCCATCCACTTGGCAAGATTCCTGTTGAAGAGTGTCAGTGAGGGGCTCTGCCTAACATGGAGTGGGATTCTGTTCCAGGGTGTGGGGAGCCTCTGGGTTATGTATCTGCCCCTCCCTTTCATTATGTGTTTAGGTTGACATCTCTCACTCTCACAGCTCCGATGGCTTTGAGTTTTCTGGGGTGGAGCATGTCCATTACTCCTGTGTTGGACATGGTCTTGTACAACAGACATACAATGCCTCTGTGTAGGCGGTATGTGACTGCATTCAGCTGGGGTGTCTACAGCCAGGCAGCATATGACATATATTTGAGACCCTTTATCCACTTGGTGAGGTACCTTTGAGGTCTTTCTAACTGCTGCAGGTGTCAGGTAAGGTACATCCCAAATGAGGCATTGTACTAGATTATGGGTCTGATAAGAGAACAGTATAGGGGCACAATGACCTCTGTTGACGTAGATGTGAATCCTTTCATGATACGGTGTCCAATATAGACAGTCTTCCTAGCCACATTGGCAATGTGAGTGTCACATAACAGGCTACTGTCCACTTGTGTCCCTAGGTCCCTGATTACTTCTTCCATACATAATGGTTTACCACCTATGTGGTAATTTGTGAGTACCTTGTTTGGTATTTGGTGGGACATTCATACTGTCCAGTGTCTTCAGGACAGCTGGGTGGGGTTCCTGTGTGTGAGAGTGTGGTCTGTAGCATGCTACAGACTGCACGGCAGTCTTGCCTATGGTTAGTTGCACATGGGTGGACTCCAATGCCTTGTGCATTGTCAGTTACCTGGACGTATGGGTGTCTGTGCTGAATATGGATACTCACACTCCTTTTATGTGTTGTTCCAGGTTTTGGGGCCATAACGCATGATATGTGGTATAACCTGGTAGTGCTGGTGTGCTGTCAGGAGGCTTGCAGCAGGTTTCTGTCACTGCACAGACATTGATGTTCTCCATACTGGGGAGGGCCTCGGGAGCATGCATATTGAGGTTTACACATCTGGCATTGGTCAGCATTACCCTTATGTTTCTTTCCACTTATGTTTTCTAGGGTGGTGGGTTAGTCTTTTCAGCCTTGCCTACGAAAGGCTCTATGGAGGTGGCAAAAGCCTTATCCAATATCCATACACCCAGGGGTAACAGGTGCAAGCCATCCCTGGAATAGCTGCGTGGCTTGTCAAGCATGACATCCCAAGCAGACAGACATTGGATCCCCTTGGAATGACACCAGTAATTGTGCCACTTGTTATAACTGATCATTCTGTGTTTGTACTGCGGCATCATTCTTGGTGAGGGTAGGATGCTGCGAACGGTCAGTGTCATACCGGTCTGGACTACATAATCGGAGAGCTCATCTATGTCTCTTTTCATGTAGTCCGGGGAGGTACATCTCAGGTCATTCACACCAGCATGGACTATGACTGCATCATATTTCTACTTGCTTTGGGGTGACCTGCATACTTGTGTTATGTGGCGTATTGTAGCAGCCTACAGGCAGCTTACTGTACCCTTTCCCTTGTTCAGTCTGGTGCGCCGGACAGCAGCGTGTCTCACTATGGAGTCACCTATTACAACTGTATCAGGCATGTTGTTTCTCCTTCTGGCCTGTGACTGTTTGGCACACCAGCTTTGTGTACTATGTGTTGCATGTGCTATGTTTGGAGGTTGTTTGATTGGGTGTCTGCTTTGGAGGCCTCTGTTGGTGTGGTGTGTTTGTAATTCGGGCCTCCGGGAATGTTTTTCTGTGTTTATGTCTTTGGTTTGCAGTTGTCATAGGTCTATGTGGGACTGGGTATGTAGTGTGTGTGGTTACCTTCTCATCCTGACTAGTTTTGGGAGTACTGAGTTGAGGGAGCTCAGCCTCCAGTTTGGATAAATGGTTGCATCTCTCACATATATTTGTATTTCTTGGGGAGTTGAGGGTTGTCTGTGTACTTGGGGCAGGTGTAACATTGCCTCAAGATTCACAGATTCAACTTGTTGTAGCTGGCCTTAGTGGATTGTATGTGTGGACATATTTTATTGCCATACTACTGATCAGTGATTACTTCTTTTTTTATGTTTGCTCTATCATGTAGTAACTTCCTCATTCTCTTGCATGGTTTGGTAATGGCTGGAGTCCACCATGCCAGATGCCTGTGTGTATGGCATTGTGTCTTGTTTTAATTTAGGATTGCATAATCCAAGCATTCCTGGCAGTGTTCATGGAATGCCTGTATAACAGGTTCTGAGGTGTGGCCCATATTTTGCACCTGCACAGGGCCTTTAATGTATTCCACATCAGTTTGGAGGAGTGCAACTTTTGCTTTACACATGTTTTTCACTGTGGTTTTCTGGCCAGGGACTCTGGTCAGGATGTGTATATCCAGTGTGATTACTCTATGGTCTGGTCTTACCAGTGAGCAATACACTTCTCATCTTGCCATCCAGTACCCATGTTGCTGATTATCACATCCAGTATGCTTACCCCTCTTGTGGGAGTGGTACATTGTTCCTGGGCATTTTGGTTTATGGATTCTATGAACTTTTGTCCTACAGTGTTGGAGCTAGTATAATGCTCCCAGTCTATGTCTGGGTATTTTCAGTCACCCAATATAATGTGGTTTGGAGGACTTGATATATTCATGTATTCCAACATAGGCCAGGTGCAGTTCCTGGTGTTGTGACGGTAGTCTGTAGCAGGCTATAAACTGGGAGGCAGTTTTAGCCACTGTCACTTGACCATGGCTAGTCCATGCTGCTTCTTGTTGTGGTACCAACATGGGGGTGTGGTTATCCTTGACAATTATTGCTAGTCACCCTCCTTTTGTAGCTTGTTCCATGTTTTGAGGCTGTACAGCACAGTATGAGGTGTAACCTGGTAGTGTTAGGATGCTGTTGTGAGCCTTGACCCAGTTTTCTGTTACAGGACAGATATCAACATTCTCCACACTGGGTGAGTTTAGACTGCATGCATCTTGCTGTTTAGACTTCTGGCATTGGGTAGCATTACATCTAGGTTCTTATCCCTTCTGATACCTATGGAGGTAGGTTTGTGTTTTGAGCCTTACCTATTCAGGGCATGCTGTGGGTAACAACAGCCTTTGCCAGTATCCATACGGCCTGCACTGATAGGTGCATGCCAGTCCTAGCAGGTGGAGCATCATGTCATGCTCAGCATGTCATCCCAGGCTGGCACACATTGGATCGTCTTTGACTAACTGCAATACTTCAGCCAGTTATTGCAACTGATCATCTCATTGTCATATTGTGGCATGATGCTTGGTGAGGGTAGGATGTTAGTCACGGTCCTCAGGTGTGCATATAGCACATGATGTTACATTACTTAACACATGGCATTCATGCCTCAGGTGGTGCTGCAGGGCTGCCTCTGTCGGATGCACATATTACACTCCCTGTACATGTTTGTGAGCTGGTCATGTCATTTTAGGCATCCCTGTTATTATTTGAGTGAGTCAGAGGGGGTATCATTCCCAGGGTTCCTACTGAGCCAGTGTATGTGCTATGCATTGCCTCTTTGCCAAGGCCAGGGCATACTGGGCACGCCTCCTTCTGCCTACTGGGGCAGGCTCAGGTTGTTCCTCCTCCGAGTCACGCTCTGCCTGTGATGGCCTTGGCAATGGTGGGGGGCTGTTTGGCCCAGCCCTATGCTGGTCCTGCTGCAGCTGTTTTCGCAAGATCATATTATGTAGAATAGCACATACCATGACAATTTGGGTACATGTAGTTGGTGTGTACTGCAAGGCTCCACCAGATGTGTCCAGACACCGGAACCGTGACTTGAGCAGCCTAAACACACACTCTATTACATTACGTGTTTGTGCGTGTGCCTCATTATGGCGTTCCTGTTCAGGTGTGTGTGCGTTTCTGATGGGTGTCATCAGCCACGGCTTCAGTGCATAACCTGCATCCCCCACTAGGTGTCCGTGTGGGATGTCCCCATTGGCAAATGTCTGGTACAGCTGCGTCAAATGCCAGATGTGGGAATCATGGTAGCTCCCAGGGCAGCCAGCACACACATTCATTATTATGCCGTGGGCATCACACACGACCTGGCAGTTGATGGAGGGGAAGCCCTTGCAGTTAATGTAGGCCCTACCCCGCTCACCGGCTGGTGTTTTGATGTGTATGTGCGTGCAGTCTATTGCACCCACTACCTCAGGGTATTCCGCTATTTGCTGGAAGAGACGCATATTGCTGGCCAATACCTCACGGGCATTGGGGAAATATACATGTGCTGACATGGCATCCAGGAACTGGTGCAGTACCCTGGAGGCTGATGCCTGTGATATCCCCATCATATCGCCAGTTGGTCTCTGGAAGGTACCTGTTGCTAGTATTCTTAGGCCAACACATACCTTGGTTTCCACTGGGATGGGTTCCCCTCTGTTGGTTCTGTGTGTGAGGCGTGGCCTGCACAGCTCAACTATTTGCTGCAGGAGGTCTCTATCCACTCTATAGCGCTCTACTATCTCCAGCTCATGTAACCCGTGGTAGGTGACCCTGGGCCTGTACACTCTTCTCCATCTCCTCACTGTGGGTTGTCTGGCACCATCTGCATTGTCACCACCCTCAGCAAGTCGCCTATGTCTCATTATGACAGCTATGGCAGCCCCTAACATTTCTGCTCTGAGTTCAGCTTTTTCAGTTTTCACTTCTAATAGCTTACTCCTGTCTTGCAGTGTCTCTTGAGAGAAACATCCTGCACTGCTGTTTGCAGAGTTTTAAGTGCTGGGCTGGGCTGCTATTCTGCCTGTGTAATTGCCTGCTTCTAATTGTTTTCACCTGCTAGCTCCAGCAGTATTCCCTGCTAGCTTCCTACTAATTCTGTTGCTTCCTTTTTCCTTTCTGTTTCCTCAGGGGGGAGCAACATGCATACCAGCAGAAACACGCTCACAGTGGCTTACACGCACGCACACGTGCTTACACGGTTCAGAATCTACATATTCAGGTTAAAACGCATGCACACCAGTGCAAACAGTGTTACAAGTCTGCCAACAGGCTCCCACATGCTCAGTCTGCCCTACACACGCGCACACCAGCGCAAACAGTGTTAAACATCTACCAACACGCTCCCACATGCTCAGTCTGCCTTACACGTGTGCATACCGTCCTACTCGCGCTTCATGGCGTGCACACGTGCGCATGCACGCCCAGCAAGAAGCTTTGGTGTAGGCAACAGTGTACACCTTCCATTTCTTGACTTTCCCATGCTTATGTTGTTGCACTTCTCTTTCCATGATATGTGTCTGACATCTGTCATGTAACACTAACCTCCAATGAACTGCATTTCTTTCTGCCATTCCCCCCTGTGATGTCACCTATATCCTACTCTGTTCCTCCCCCTTATGTAACTCTTACACTACTCAGAATGTGCTCATTTGCTATGTGACAGTGGAATTCAGTATCCTAACACTCATTTACATCAGATTGCCTACTAATGCTTAGTTACATCTCTTAGACTCAGCTTCCCCCCTTAGCAACCACTAAACAGTGGCCATGTTGTTTTTGGTCTGCTGGTCCCGGCATTGTAAATCCATGTATTGCATAAAACCCACATTTGTGGGTTTATAACCTTCATTTTTATGTTTTATACAGCGCAGCCCATTTATTTCTTTTATTTGCATCGGGGTATCTTGCCAATGGCCACATATTTGGCCATTGGCATGCTGCCTGACACATATGCACCCTTTATTTGCAGCTGACATGGCTCCATTGTGTTTTTTGCAGAAACGTACTCAGTTGTCAACTGAGTACATTTCTGCAGCTAAAATGGCTCTTACACGGGCTGCTTTGGGTTTCCTGGATCGCTAATCTACCTCATTTGCATGCTATTCGGCTGCAAGAGAGGTGATTAGCATATCCACGCCCACTCCGTGTAAGAGACATTTTAGCTGGTCTCTTACATGGACTTTAGAGTTGTTTCTGGATCGCGAAGGCTGCAATGAGTCTTACACTACTCTTAGACTCCATGCAAGCCTTCGTGAATCCTGCCGATAGTCTAATCCCTATATGAAAGGATGAAAGACCCCTGTTCAGCTGTACAGCCTTGGAATATGTTACATGCACCAGTAATGCTTATTAACTCCTCTGAAACACAGCATAAATCTACATCCACCATCACCTGTAGAATTCAAGATTAAATAACAGATTTAATATTAACTTTTGTGCAAACAGAAGAATCTTATATAACAGTGAAGTTGTTTGTTATCTCCTGTTAAAATATTTTGATTCATTTGATGTCCCAAAAAATACTAAGCAAGTTTATTGTAGCATATTTAGTCTGATGAAACTTATCAGCAGAATAAAAGATTATAGCATAATTATATTAAATATTTTGTAGTGGATAATATGTGTCGAATTTTGTTTGTTCTTGTAACTGCAAAGATTAATTGCCTTTTTCCATTATTTTGTCTACCCTTCACAAATACATCAAGACACTTAAGACTGAAGACACTAAAAGTATGCCGGAATAAAACGTTTCTATTTTTAACTTCTCAAAATCTATTGAGTTTCTAATACCATGATGGAATGGAGTCCATTACTAAGTCAGGTTATATCTAAAATTCATGAAATTAGTTTTGTTTTAGCTTTGATGCTAGCCAAAAGCATTCTTCACAGCACCACACCCCAATGTGCCCAGAATTTATTCCTTCTCTAATTCATATTTCAACTACCCCACCATTAACTGGGAAAACTACTCCTGTACCAACTCCTTCATTCAACGCTTTCTGGAATTCATAAATTCCAGTGCCCTGGATCAACTTATCCACACCCCCACCAGTGGCAACAATATCCTAGACTAGTCATTACCAGCATGAGTGACAGGTGTTCCTCACCTGAAGTCAACTCCTCATTGGTCAGAGCCGACCATAAGCTAATCACCCTAGATATCCGCATCCTGCCCCCACCCACCATTAAGGAAACAATGGTAAAAAATTTCTCCAAAGCCAACGTCATGCTTCTTAAGACAGAAGTGGCGAACTTCATGACACCCATGCAAATGGACAATACAGTTACGACTGCTGAATCCTACACAAATGCACTCTATAAGCACTTACACGAGTGCATGGATCATGCTATTCCAAACAGAACCAAGATGCTATCCTCCAAAAAAAGGAAGCCAATCTGGTGGTCCCCTACCATAAACAAACTCTACAACAGAAGGAAGAAATTGTTGCAAAAGAGAGAAAAATCCCATGAGTGGAGGGGCTCTCTGGTCAGCCTCAGTAAGAAGCTGAGATCCCTTATAAGATCTTCCAAAGCTAGCTACGAAAACAAAATTGCCACTGATTCTAATGGCAACCGCAAAGCATTCTATAGCTATGTCAAGAATCTCAATGACAACACCCACATCTGCTCTGAGTTACAGCACAACAGCACGAAAATTACAGAAACAACTGATATTGCCAACATCCTGGTAGATAGGTTCAGTGCTAACTTTACCCCCCTCTCAACCCATAAAGGGCCCATATCTGTACAGGAAGAATGCAGAGTCCCTGTAATCACATCTATGCAGGTAAAAGCTGCACTCTCTAAAACCAAAAACACAGCATCCACGGGACCAAACAACATCCCAGGCTGCGTTTTACATGAACTTCAGAACAAACTGGCTCCCCACCTAAGCACCATGTTCAATCATAGTCTCACATGAGGCTTTGTGTCCACTGAATGGCGCACAGCAACAGTTATCCCACTCCACAAAGGGGGAGCCACCACTGATACTGGGAACTATCACCCTATTAGGCTGACGAGCCTGGTCTGCAAGGCCATGGAACGTATCATCATGGAACTCATAAACAAAGACATTGGTAACCTCCAAACTCTGGACCCCACCCAGTCTGGGTTTGTGAAAGGCAGATCATGCCTTCTGAACCTGATCAACTTCTGTGGGACAGTCACCAAAGCTGTAGACAAGGGTAAGGTGATTCACACAGCCTATCCTGACCTCGCCAAGGCTTTCAACACCATCCCCCCATTCTGGAATTATAGCTAAACTCACTAAACTAGGTATAAATCCCCTATGTCACAAGATGGGTTGCCAACTGGCTCACTGACAGAACCCACACTGTAAAAGTTGCAGACTCCAAATCTGACTTCAAACCAGTGACAAGTGGAGTACCACAGGGTTCAGTCCTGGGACTTCTCCTGTTTGGTATCTACTTTTCTGAAGTACAGGCTAACACAGAAGGCCTCTGGCTAACAAAGTTTGCAGATGACTGCAAACTAGGAGCCATAGTCAGTCCCCAAATGATGTGGACATCCTACAGAAGGGCCTCACTGAGACAGATGCCTGGTGTCAGAGGCATGGCCTCAGGCTCAGTGCCAAAAAGTGCATTGTCATCCCCTTTGGTAAAAACTCTGTACCCATGAACTACCGCATAAATGGAAGTATACTTAATGCTGAATGTGTGATAAGAGACCTTGGGACCCAGGTGGAAAGTAGTCTCTCCTTTGATAATCACATCGCCATAGTAGTCAGGAAATTCTTCTATGTGGCATACTTCATCACAAAAGGGTTCTCATCCAGGAAAAAAGAGGTAATTGTTCCCCTCTACTCGGCACTCATTAGACCCATTATAGAGTACAACGCCCCTTTTGGAATGTACTGCACAAGACATCTGCAGCAGCTGGAAAAACCACAGAAGTACCTCACAAAGAGGATTACTAGCCTAAAACAGATGCCCTACACTGACCATCTCAAAAAACTCCAGCTTTACTCTGTAGAATATCGCCTACTCCGAGGAGATCTCTGCCTAACATATAAAGCTATGTTAAACCCAGAGCTGTTGGACACGCTACACCTAAAGAAATCCCAATCCCTCCAAGCTACACACTCTAGGGATCTAAACCTTGTCACTACAATAAACAGGACATGCTGGAGGGATAGATTCCTGTCCTAGAGACTTCCTATACTCTGGAACAAGCTACACATCTATGTCAAGCAAAGTTCCTCATTGGCACTCTTCAAGAAAAATCTTGATGAGTGGATGGGAAATAGGAAATACACCCCAGGGATCACTTCTCTGGCTCTACTCGACAGGGGCATAGGAAATTAACTTTCTTGGGTGATGTAAGCCAGGGAACCTTGTTGGCTAGTCTTACATAGGCCCTTGGGCCGATAGCCTAGTACCTACCTATGAACCTATGAACCTATATGTAGTTACATCTATTGGTAGAATATCTAAATATGACTGTGCATTCTTTTTTATTAGACCCATTAATCCTACTACTATTGGAACTGTCTGGGGACCTTCCTTTTCTGTTTTAATTTCTCCAAGTCTTTTGGGTTTCTAATACCATGATGGGAATGGAAGTCATTCCTAAGTCAAAGTATGATTAAAGTTCATTACATTAGTATTGTTTTTATCTTTGATGTTAGCCAAACATGCTCTTTGCAGCACCCACAATGTGTCCAGAATTGACTCCTGTAATTAATTTGGAGTTACATGTATCAGTAACATACCTAATTACAACTGTAAATTCTTTTTTTATGAGACCCGCAGTGGTGCAGCTGTAGTGTTGTTGCCTCACAGCAAGAGGTTCTCCCATTCGATTCTCAGCTGGAGTGTGGGGACTGCCTTCTGTGTGGAGTCTGCATGTCCTCCCCATAGTTGGGTGGCTTTCGAAAGACATGTGTAAATGGGCGTGCCTTCGTTGAAGGTTGGACGTCAAGCTGGCACCTCAGCGTTCGTGAAAATCTACTGCCAATCATTAGTGGACCGGAGTTCCGCTGTGGTGACCCCTAACTGGGAAAAGCCAAAAGACAAACAACAACAACATGAGACCCATTGCTCCTACTACTATTGAAACTGTCTGGGTATCCTTCCACATTACCCTCATTTCTGCCTGCAACTCCAGTTATTTTATGACTTTATGTATCTCTGTACATGAGATCACTGGGTGTAGCATTTGAATGATTAATGATACTTTTGTCTTCTTTTCATGGACTACTATATCTGTTTTTTTCGCATCTATTTTTTGAACTGTTGGTAATGCTTAATCCCATGTGATACAAACATCATCATTTTCTACAAGGCTTTGTTGCTCATGTTTCCAATGCTTCTCAACTATTTCAAAATTATAATGGTTGCACAATCACCAATGCAGCAGTCTTGCCACATTATTATACCTTTCAGTATACGTCTCCTGCCATTAGTGTATCACAGAAAGCAAAAAGATGTGTGACTGTTTCCAATTCTGTTTTACAAAACCTGCATTTGTTTGCTTCTCTGACACATTTAATGGACTTTGCAAATCAACGCGTACATAGTCCACTATCCTGAGCCATCAATATTAACCTTTCTACTTTTGCTTTAAATTCACCTCTCCTTAACCATTCCTGTGTTAGACCCTGATTGACATGAGATTGTTTCAGGAGTTTTCTGCACTTGCAGGTATATTTATATATTTTCCACATTTCTTGCCTTCTAATCTGTTCCTTCACCTTATATACTTTCTTTTGTTTTTTGGCACATTCAGTTGATTTTTATCTACTTCTGGTTTGATTTCCATTCTCACTTGATGCTGATATGCTTGTGCTAAACTAAGCAAGGTGGTCATCTTACACTTGTTTTCCTTATGTTTTAAAACATTCACAATGTTTGGATCTTGTGAGGTCAGCAGATATGTATGCAGTCCTACAATTACAGAGCTATACATATAATCAATTTTGAGGATGCCCAGACCTCCTTCAGAATGGGAGACATATAATCTTGGTATACACTGATTTTTATAAATCATTTGATAAGCATTAAGCATTTTTCTTGTTTTCCAGTCCAACTGATCCAGTACCTTTTGGGGCCAATCACAACAAAACTGTAAGTTAGAACAGGCAGACCAAATTTATTTATTGCTTGGCGTTTGTTCCTAGATGTCAGGGCTGTTTTCAGTATTAATTTTAGTCTTCTACAACATTCCTTACTAAGTTTTATTTGCATTTGTTCATGTTTTATTGTTGAGCCTTCATCTGTTCCCAAATATTTATACACACCCTCTTGCTTAAGTTCTTTTATATCACATTCCTGTCCAAAATCGATGTTTTTTTGGTGTTGCAGTTTTCCTGCTTTAAAGGTTGTTTTTGCACATTTATCAAGACCAAATGGCATTCTTATATCATCTGAGAAAGTTTATACTACTAGTAGTTGTGCTTTCAGTTCCTAATCTAATAAACTACACAGTTTTAAATCATCCACAAAAAGAAAATGAGAAGTCATTACACTTTGTTGTTTTCTGGGACCTAAATTTAAAGCAAGACAAAAGAGCAGCAGTGGTGACAATGAGCTACCTTGGAAAATCTCACTTTGAAATGTTATCTATTGGATAATAATTTATCCTTTATCATGGCTTAGCTGTAAAGTAGTTTGCCACTTTTTCATGGTTACTGTAATGTAATCGATCAATGTAGGATGTGCCTTATACATTTTTAAGCACTCTGTTGTCCATAAATGTGGGATGCTGTCAAATGCTTTTTTGTGATATATCCATGCCATATTTAGATTCTTCCCCTTTCTACAATTATCTTTTATGACTTTATTTATCAACAAATGATCATTTGTTCCATATAACTTTCTTTTGTTACCCTTATGTTCTATTGCAACGATTGAGTTTTCTTCTAAATGGCTATAATCTCTGTCAGCATTAATTCCAATGTATAGTTTATATGTTATCAGAAGGTAAGTTATTAGTCCATTGTTTTTATGATAGCTTTCAGGTTCACACTTAAGGATGAGTATTTTTTTTTCCTTTTGTTAACCAGGTTGGCATCTCTCCAGGGGTGCATATATAAATAGCTCTTCCTCATGGCTAAATCTTCATGTAAAGATGTTAATACCTTTAGCCAGAAGTTAGGTACTGCACCAAAATGCGGTGTTTTCCACTTAGGAGATTTTCTTAATTTTATTTCAATTTCTCTGGCTATTACTTCATCCTGTTTCATTTCCTGTACATTTGAACTTTTTATTCTTTCTTTTATTTCTTCTATCCATTCAACATCTTTGGTATGTTTCACAGGATCTTCATAGATACTTCTCCAAAATGTATCTATTTCTTCTCTTTTTGGTGGTGTTTCAGTTCCTCTTGCCTTGTTTCCCAATTCTCTATAAAACTTTTTTGGATCATCAATAAATTGCTTATTTTGTACTTTTCCTTTATAGTTATCTGCATATCTTCTAAGTTTTTCTGTCAGTGCTGATATCTTTAATTTATTATTTGCAATAGTGTATGACAGATCCGGGCCTGTACTGTTCTATCAGTGACACTTCTTGTCTTAATTGCATTATAGTTTGCTCTATTCAATACTTCCACAATGGCATTTGATTTCTCCTCGTCCTTTCCTTTACTGCCCTGTGTTTTCCTGGTAAGACTTTATCTGTTATTAATTTAGCTTCACAGTAATATATCCTATTTACTTCTGTTATATTGCATGAATTTCTATGGACAGTCTTGATGACTGTGTTCATTTGCTTTATCAAATTTCTAGCATTTTGGGTCTTACTGACTTTCTGTACTCTATTTCTTTCCTTAATCTTAATATGTCTATCCATCTCTATTAAATCAAGCAACTCTTCCCTTAGATCATGTTCTTCAAAATTAAGTGTATTTTCTTTGTTTTTCATTTCCTGTAGGTATTCTACAGAAAGTTCCAGAACATCTTCCTGTGCATATTGTCTTCAGTTTCATCCTGTATCATCCTCCATTGCTCTTTTATATGTGAACTCACAAGCCTATCACTCCACAGCACTGACTGCATCAGAGTTGCCACTGTTTCCTGCTCCTTCCCTTGCTGTACAACTCCAACTGAACTTTTATACTGGTTTCCTACTGAAGGCACCAAAGTATCTTCATATGGCAACTGATCAGATACTTCCCGCTCCACTCATTTCGTCTTAGCTTGGCAAGTCATTATTCTATCATGCTGTGATGTTGTCAGAGTTAAGATTTTCTACCTAAATCCTCTACCTTGCAGGTAATCTATAACTTCAGTTTCTATTTCTTTAACTTATCCACTACTAATCCACTTTTTGCTTTCCCCATTTGTTTTCTTATTTTTGTATTTTAAAATTTTCCATATCCTGAGGCCTTTGCCTATATTTCTCTTCAAATATCTTTGGTGCTGCTTTTTGTATTGATTAGTTTTGCTTTCTCATTTGCATAAATATTGCACCATATTAAACTTCTTTTTCTCTCCCATGTCCATATTTCTTCAGATGTCTCCCACTCCTTTTGTTTCTCCTTACTTGGGGACTCACTGCTCCATCATGCTGTGACATAACCGGTGTTAGATTTTCTACACTAAATCCTTCATTTCGCAGGTGTTCCTTAACTTTGGCTTCTATTTTTTTAATATTATACATAGACCGAAAAATCCCAGAAGACAATTAATTATTAATAAAAATAAAATAAAAATCTATTTTTTTAACTACTGCTTTATTAATCTTCTATTCTATGTTCCCCTTTTGTGATCTTATGTTTTGTATTATACAATTTTCCATATCTGAGTGCCTTTGTCTGTATTTCTCTTCGAATATCTTTGCAGCTGTTTTTTTGTATAGATTAATTTGGCTTTGTCCTTTACATAAATATTACACCATATCAGATCTATCTTTCTTTCCCATGTCTATATTTCTTTTTTTTTTACCTTTCAAAAATCTGTAGATACTGTTCTTTATATTTTCGCACATCCTCAGTCACTTCTTTTTCCAAATGGCCCGAGGTTTCTTGGTCATATTTTTTCATGAATCTATTGTATTAAAGAGCACAAATCTGCATTTGAAGCTTTGGGGAGTTTTTCCTTGTCCAAATAGATTTCTTTCCTCTAATTTCTGTCTTAATCTTTTTGTCTATGTTCTGTACAGAAATTTTGGGCTTCTTGCATAATAGTAACAATACATGATTTCTTTTTTATCCTCAATAGTCCACTATGTCAACATTATAGCTCTTTTTTGGCCTGTCAGTTTTTGTGGGTTTTTTTGTGGACTACTACTTTCTTCTACATCAGGGGGGACCATTCTCCCCCCTGAGCCTGGCCTAATCCCATTGTAGGAATGTTTCCGTGTCTTGAGGATTCTACACTGTCAATTTTTCCAGTCCTGGCACCAGTACATCTACCAGGATTGGGCACTTTTTTTTTCCCGGGACTTGTGCTCACAGCTGTCTTTTTTATTTTTAACCTATTTCTGTCCATGATATATGTTATATAAAATACAATCCATATATCGGTGTCATCTTGGTGAGATTTTATAAAAACAGGTTCGACCTTGTGAAGATTCTCACCAAGACTTGAGTATGAATTCAGTTCCAGCAATACTATTCTCCTTTGGTTGCTGATTTAACATCTCTCCATTCTACAGTAGGATGATGATGATGGTGATGTGTCTATTTCTAATGAATGTTCAATGCTGTAGATGCCTCTGCAAACTATGTATATGGTCTGTTTCTGAATGATATTTATGTAAGCTATTATATTTTTACTCTCATGTACGTATGTATAGTTTGTATTCCTTCTGATATCATGTAGCTGTATTTTATGTCAAAACTGGTATTAAATGTGGAGCTTTTCTCCTGGGCCTCCACTGAAAAAAGGTTTTATCCCAGTCAGTCTTTCCCAGTTAACAAAGATGAATAAATAAATAAATAAATAAATAAATAAATGATTTGTCATCTTGCATTCCAGGGCACATTTATGAACTTGGGTTGTTTCTTGTATACTTCTACAGTATGGAACTGTTTGGCTATGGCTGTATGTTTAATGTGCACATCTTCATCTTATGCTGCTTCTAATTTATAACATACATATTTCAGTAATTCAGTTGCATTGATGCAATCTCAGGTAAGAGTTCAAGATATACATTAAAGTCTAAAGCCTGTTTCTGAACCAGAACACATACTCATGCTCCATGCGCGTGCACATGCGCATACACACACACACACACACACACACACACACACACACACACAGTGAATAGTACAATGAAATGCACTGGAAAATCTGACCGTATTTGAAGTTCTACCTCAACAGATTTACAAAGTAGAATAAGTAGAAATTGTCATATCTCTAATACAGATTTTACATTTTTCCTTTACAACAGCTGGTTAGTAGTTACTAGAGATTTGCTACTTTGGTTTGTATATGATTTTCCTTAATATCCACTATTCCTGCCTTTTTCAGGATGAACTAACCCACTTGTTGACTCTGGGCATTCTGTTTGAGATTCACAGATGGTTGGCACATTGTGTTGTGAAAACTAGTTAAGGTACTTATGTGCAGCGTAGGTAATGGATGCATAATGACAAGCAAATGGAAAGAAAATGCAAATGAACAATGTGGATTATGCAAATTTAGGACCTCCAAATTGTGGGCCATTTCAGAAGTATATAACGTAACATGGCAGGCCTCTGTAGACTGGCATATACCCATTTTAAATGCTGAGATTTTAGGTGTTCAGAATGGGAACCATGTCATGAATACTAACAGCAATACCACCACAACATGTGCTGGGAGCCACTATCAGAGCCAATATCCACATTGCTGTGTGCCACAGTCATCCACTCCACTGAAGGACATACCACCAGCTTACACTCCAACATATTGTGGATTATTTCTGAGTGGGTAGGGAAACTACAAGGAGGCCTAGATCAATTGACCCACCGACAAGTGGAACTGGGGGAGATATGTAGTATGTCCATTCCACTGGATACAAAGGTTTGCATAACCTTAACCATTATAGCTGCAGTGACCTATGGGGGAAAAATAGGGATATCACAAGTCTCAGCCTCACAAATCCTAAACCAGTGGCATTATGGTACAATATGTAGAAAAGCATATCTGGTTTCCCAGGACAGTGAAGAAAGCAGGCAACACCAATCAGGTTTTTTATGACCTAGCCAGGTTTCCTGAGGACACAGGAGACATAGATTGCAAACATGTTGCTATCAACCCCCCTACTTGGTTTAGATCATCTGTGATACATTGACAGGGAAGGTTTTTGCTCTCTGAATTACCAGGTAGTCTGTAATGTGCAGGGCATTATTTATAATGTGACTGTGTGTCACCTGGGCCATTCACACAGTTCAGACATTTGGCACATGCCTAAACTATACAAATAATCTTGCTAGGGGTCTTCCCACTGGGTCACCTGATCAGCAGGGACACACATATGCTAAGAAGACAGCTTTATACAAACAAGTATCGTGCAAACAGATGGCGAGCCAAATATAATGTTTTTTGTTGTATGTTGTAGGCAGTTTCAGGTATAGCCTAGAGGCCTGGCAGATGACTCTTATATGCAACCACAAGACCATTCAGAAAATGGCCTACAACACAGCTCATATGGAAGTGCAAAATACACTAGAGTGTGCATTTAGGGATCTATGTTAGGAAGTGGACAGGCCAGAAAGTGTTATAAAACATCTATTCCAGAAGATCAAAATGGCATAATATTGAAGTGCTGTAATACAGAAGTTCAAAAGATCGCACAGTGCAACTGGACAATTGCGCAAGAATGTGACACAGCTGGGTTTGGGGTTTTGGCCATTCTGAACTGTAGCATGATCCTGGAGGGTTTTTTTTTATACTTAGCAGGAAGCATGAGGGTACAACCCCACCACATGTGGATGCAGGGAGCTTGCTGCCCTGTACAAAATGTGTATATGCAATCTTTTGAACTTCTGTGTTATGACACTACAATATCGTGCCATTTTGGTCTTCTGGGCTCAATATTATGAATGTCAACATTCTGGCTTTTTAGCATTCTTACATAGACTCATATGAATACAACTGAAGGGGCACTTTCAATGTTTGGACACCCCAGATAGGGCACTGCAACACGGTCCATACATGCACAGCAAGAGATTTTTTGCATGTGTCATGCTTCACAAGATGGAATTGCACAAATAGAGCATCATGGTAAACCCTTCCATGTCAGCAGTAGGAGCAGAAAGGCAGAGTGGAGAGTCAGTGATGTAAAATGCTACAGCAGTAACACAGCTGAGACAATACTAGTAAAGAGTTGGTATATGATCCTTAGCTATGGGCAACAACACAATCAATATTAAATAAAACTGATGCATGTTGTATCACAACCAGGCAATTAGGAACAGCACATGGACCGGCTATGCCACACATCAGGTATCAATATATGCACACAGGTTAGGGAAAGGGCAGAGAGTAGTCATTATCACTTGCACAGATAAGGGGACACAGTAATAAGAGGCAGCAACACTATAATATGGGATAGGTCATGGGAGCTGAACACTGTATCCACATAATCTGTCAAGTTGTGGGGACATGAGTATCATATTCTCCAGTAGTGGGGTCATGCTGCTACACCATGACTGTTGGTGGTGTTGACTGTGTTGGCTTGAGGTGCTGTGGCTCAATGTGATCTGATGCAAGGAAGGGGTAAAACTATAGGACAGTGTGCATGTGTGTGTGTGTGTGTGTGTGTGTGTGTGTGTGTGTGTGTGTGTGTGTGTGTGTGTGTGTGTGTGCGCGTACCATGATGGGGCATCCCATATGCCTATCCTAATAGCAGTTTTGCCCTCGACCTGGATGATGCTCATGATCATGGGTGGCAGGTTATGTGCCCACAACTGGCATGGATGCAGTCTTTCCAGTACACTGACATGGGGCATCATGTTCCTGACCACCTTCCATCTAGACCCCATCGTGGTCATAGAATGCATGCTCTGTGGAGACAGATCAGTTGACAATTGCAAAGTGTCTCATGAATGCACCTATGGGGCAAAATTTGCCACCAGCATCCTCATCAGCACTATGTCCTCTCTTTGTATCTCACTTTCTATCTTTCTCTCTCTCTCTCTCTATATATATATATGTATATGTATATGCATATATGTATTCCATTTTATTGTGAAGTTGGTGCATGTTTTCACATAAACCACAGAGCACTCCCACTATCTCCACAATGCTGTGGGTAGCAGTCATGTTTGTACCTGGGTCTCTCACCTACATATCCACTGGTTAAGTCTGAGTGCCGTAGTCATATGAGGGACAGCCCTGGAGTAAAAGCAGCATATTCCACGTCTATCCCATATGGTGGGTATGCACACCACAGAGTTGCTGTTCATGCCAGTTGCTGTATAGGTTGGGGACACAGGTAGAGCTCACGAGGGACTCTTAGGTAAAGGATGTCTATCATGCGCTGGTGAGCCTTTGTGCTTAACAGGAGCCTCTGTAATGGTCAGTATGGGTGACGCCTACGTTATAATGTTGTAGTCAGTGTCACTGTTTCATTGAACTGTTCAACTTTCATGTTATTATCATCATCACAGGTTCCCTGCTAATGTCAGCCCTTTATTGTCCTGTAGTACTAGACACTCAACCACTGTATCCTGTGAGAACATGAATGCACATTACACCATTGCCAGTCCCACCACACACAAACACACACACACACACATATGTCTCTATAACTTTGCGTGTTATGCATACTTATAACATCAATATACTACTACAGCATATGATGACAGACATATCTTAATGTGCAGGTTATTGCAGTTGCATACCACATGTATCTGGAAGGATAAATATGAATGTGGGCCTTATTCAGTCCCTTACTTTGAATATGCAGTGGAGTGTGCAAATATTTACTGCAATGGATAATATTAACTCTGTGCTTCCTCTAGTCATACACAGGTCCTTGGTGCCAGACAAGCTCTCATATCTAACCTATGTCCCAGAGCAGAGAGGGCTGCTCATCCTGTCAGGTGAGTGACACCAAAAACTCCTTTATCTCAGTGTGTCAATTCTGTGATGATGCCCCCTCCCCACACATTGGACCTGTCCATCACAGTATCCTGCTCATTTTCTTTTTAATGACTACACTGCACGGCATGACACATAATAAACAAATGTGTGCATGCATGCAGCATATTGCACAATAAGTAGGCCTGACTGGATTGCCATGGCTGCTACACGAACTGAGGGAGAGTAGGATTTTCCTTTTTTTTTTCTTGCACTGAAGATTTAGAATACAAGTTCTGGGTCAGTATGATGGCCTTTTTAAGAAAGTAGGTACCTGGCATGACTTAGCAGAAGTGCTGAGCAATGCCAGTGACATCACTCATTCAGGCAAGCAATGTCGGCATTCATGCAGTGTCCTGATGTGGCCTCATCCTGAACTTCCTTGGCTGTAGGAGGTAGAGGTTCAGGACAGGAAACTAAAAATATACTGTGAACATTTTTTTAATACCATAGTTTTCTACTGTTGTAAATCTTGTACATGTACGTAACACTAATTTTTTTTATTTTCCAAGAGCAGAGAAGCATGAGCTGAACATGGTTAGCTGCTGGAAAGAGGAAAAGCTTCTCCAAGCAATGTGGTATTTACACGTTATATGGTATTCAAGTTCATATCAGCACTGATCTTTTTATCGTACATGTGCCTGATGATATTATTCTCATTCACTCATTTTTCTGCAGGCACAGTTGTGGAACAGGAGGAGAAGTGTGCCAGATCACTTTGGTCTCTGCCAGTCACTACCAACCACTGCATCTGGTGTTGGGTCTCCTCTCTGCAGATGGGTGAAGGGTCTCCAGCAAGAGGTGACCTGAACGGGTTGCTGATGCAATCTGTCATGAGAGAGGATGAAGGCTTCTCTCTTGAAGGTAAACAGGGGGTCTCCTGCATAGTTATCAATCAATTTATAGACAAATCTAAGCAAGAATCAGGGACAAATCCAAAAATAATCACGGACAATTAGGAACATTTTTAAAATATTAGTTCTATTAAATTGAGACATTGACAGAATAACAGAATGTGAATTAATATACATTTTTTAGTAAAAGAAGTCTATAACTGTCATTATTAAGTGTAATTTGCAACCTTTTCTCCAAAAGTCACCAGTTTTAGAAGGGATTAAGTGGGACCTGTGTAAAATTTGAGTCAAAATCAGGGATGCCCCTGAAAATCCAAGACAGTTAACAGGTATGGTCTCCTGGAATAAATTGCAGAGGCTAGTCAATGCTAATGTTTGTTGGCTGCCTGATTTAATAATCAGTAACAGCAAATTTCTTCTCATATAGCAAGCCCCACCCATCAAGACCTTAGAAGAGCAAACTGAAAATATAATTGGCCACACAGGTGAGTGTTGCCTGTGTTTGTTGCTCTCTTGGCTGACTTGGCCAATCATACCAGTAGTCATGCTCTACTCCTTTTTCATTGCAAAACTTTCCCATCACCATTTGTCCAACCTTTGTATGTATGTCCCCATCCACTATCCTCTCCATGTTTCATGTGTATACCATGTCTATGTCTGAGTTGTATATGTCTCTGCATTTCTCTGCTACATTTATTTTTTATTTTTATTTATTTAGTCTTTGTTGACCAGGTTAGTCCTTATAGGCTAGTGGCCTCTTTCAGGGGAGGCCCAATGTTTTATTTCTACTTAAATTCATAGGTAAGTACTATACTATTAGTTTGCAGATTATTACAAGCCTAGCCAAGTAAAAGAGGTCAGAATCAAACTCTGCACATAATATCTGTGAGGTAAAGACCTTACTCATGATGCCAATCTACCCCCCTTTCCCCTACCACTAGGGAAAATTTGGCTTTTCCCCTACTACTTGGGTATCCAGGAACTTCCCCTACTCACTACCACACTCACGCTCCATGCATCCAATGAGTGCATGCCTACTTTCCATTCTTGACACAGTGGTGGTTGGGAGGATGGTGGGCAATCAGAATCGCCATATAGCTAAAACACATGATGTTCATAAGGGTCATTTGCACATATCCCATGTGCTTCTATTACAGGAGGTTTGGTGAGGTCATTGGAAGTTCTAGCTTGGCTGGAGTTTTCATTTAGCTATTTTCTGATTGGTTTCTCAGTGTGACCTTCTAACTCTTTGTTTTAATTTGTTATTTGGGATATTTTGTAGTCACCCTGATGATAATGGACATCAGCTGGGTATAACAACCTGTGTTTCTTTGACTTAATCAAACACTCTGCTTATGCTATGCTGACAAGGTCATAACAAGGCCAAAATATTCATATCCATAGCTAGTGGGGTTTGGCTTTATTGGCCTGAAGTTGTCCATTAAATCAACTTCAAATGTAAAAGTCATGGGGCAATCAGAATTGCCATATAGCTGAAACACCTGATGTTCATAAGGGTCATTTGCATATATCCCATGTGCCTCTGTTATAGGAGGTTTGGGAGGTCACTCATTGGAAGTTCTAGCTTGGCTGGAGTTTTCATTTAGTTTTTTCAAACTATAAACATAAGTGAACTTTAAAAAAGCAGATGATTTTTATATATGCTATGAAACTCAATATTTCTTGCTCAGACCCTTTCCACAAAATAAATATGTCTTCAAGGAATCTGACATATAATTTTATAAACTTTTTAAAATTGCTTTTTAAAACCACTTTATTTTCCCATTCCAACAAAACAAGATTTGCATAAATGGCAGCGCATGGTGCTCCCATAGCAACTCCTTTTATTTGTTTAAAATATTCGCCCTTAAAATAAATAAAATTATTATCTAAAACCAAGCTCATAAATTGGAAAATTAAATTAATTCTATCAATGTTGAGGAACCCCAGCTTTAACATACTATTATAAAAAAGTCCAAACTTTGCTCCTTAGGTACTGAAGAAATTAAATCTACTATATATATATATATATATATATATATATATATATATATATATATAGTAAGAAAAATAATATCCTTATGCCACAGATTATCGTTTATTCTACCCAGAAAGTCTCAAGAATCAATAATAAGATGATCAATATATTTATAAACTGGCTTCAACCACTTTTTAATAACTATTTCTGTTGGATAAGTCTTAGAATTATACCCAGCCACAACTGGTCTAAAGGGTGGATTAACCAAATTTTTGTGTATTTTAGGTATTCCAAAAATTGTGGCTGTAACTGGAAAATTCACTTTGAGGAAATTGTGTAGGTCCTGAAATATCCTTAGCTCCAACAAATAGTCCTCTAAAAAAGAACCAATACATCTATGGTTGATATTAATTTCATTAATATAAACTGGTAAATATGTTTCACAGTCACTTAAGAGCTCCAACATAGCTCTAGAGTAATTTATCAAGTCAAAAAGCACTATCCCCCCTCCCTTATTCAGTTTCATAATACAAATTGCTGAATCATTCCTTAATTTCTGTAATAACATTCGCTCATCTTTACTTAAATTATTATAAAAAACTTTATTTTGTTGACTTCAACTTCTAGTTTGTAAATGTTATCCACAATAACTTTTTCTAACATAGCTAAAGTATGGTTCATTGGGGGGTTAAAAGTGTTTTTTTTTCTTTAAATCACTATTATACCTGGAGAAATTGGAGTAGTTATTAGGTCCCTTATTTTTATAAAAAAAAGTGCTAGGCTCAGCTTTCTAAAATACAATTTTGTTTCAAGGTTTAGTTTTTAAATGTATATAAAGTATAGAAATAGTCATGGAAGGTGCCGTAGAAACAGAAGTTTCAGATCATATAGCAATATGGGTAGAAAATGAAGAAAATAAAGAATATATAAAAACTGGAAAAGGAATTAAAAGAATAAATAAAAAAGTGTAGAATGAGAAAGGAACCTATAATATATTGGAATTATGGAGGGACCATATAAGTATGAGCTTATTTATTATTGTTAATTGCTATGTTGATCAAATTGTTAATTGCTATATAAATCTAGTGTAACTACTGTCTGTATATTTTAACTCTGGAGCTTTTCTCCCTGGCCTCTGCTGAAAATGAACATACATCCAGTCGGACACTCCCGGTCAACAAATGTAAATAAATAAATAAAAAATAATGATTTTATAATTGGACAGGATGGTGGTTGGCATTATTATGGAAATTATAATGCAGTATGTTAAAGAGATAGAAATGAATGAGAGATAAAAAATGTAATGAACTAAATATTAAGCAATTTATGCAAGAAATAAAGATGTGGATAAACAGATTACACTAAAGCAATGAGATATGGTGATAAATAAATTAAACCTCAACTTTGCGGCAGGTGGAGATGGCATATGTTTTTTAATATATAAGATCATGAAGCAGAGGCAAAAAAAATTAATATGTATATTTAATGACTAATTAAAGGATGTAATTTGTTCATAGGTTCATAGGTAGGTACTAGGCTATTGGCCCTAGGGCCTATATAAGTCTAGTTAAATGGTACTCTGGCGGCTTTTGCCACCCAATAAAATTATTTTCCTGTGCCACTGTCAAGCAGAGTCACAGAAGTGATCCCTGGGGTGAATTTCATATCTCCCATCCAATCATCAAGAGGAGCTTTGTTTGATACAGATAGGTAGTTTTTTCCAGAGTATGGGAAGTCTCTGGGACAGGAATCCATCCCTCCAGCATGTTCTGTTTATTGTGGTGACAAGGTTTAGGTCCCTAGACCATGTAGCTCAGAGGGATTGGGATTTCTTTAAGTGGAGCATGTCCAACAGCTCTGGGTTTGACATAGCTTTGCATGTTAGGCAGAGATCACCTCTGAGCAGGCGATATGTGACAGAGTAAAGCTGGAGTTTTTTGAGACGGTCTGCGTAGGGCATCTGTTTGAGGCTGGTAATCCTCTTTGTGAGGTATTTCTCTGGCCTTTCCAGTGGTTGTAAATGTCTTGTGAGATACATACCAAAAAGGGCATTGTACTCTATAATGGGTCTAATGAGTGATGAGTAGAGGGGAACAATGACCTCTTTTTCCCTGGATGAGAAACCTTTTGTGATGAGGTGTGCCATGTAGAAGAATTTCCTGACTACTGTGGTGATGTGATTTTCAAAGGAGAGACTACTGTCCACCTGCGTCCCAAGGTCTTTTATCACACTTTCAGTGTTATGTGGTAGTTCATGGGTACAGAGTTTTTACCAAAAGGGATGACAATGCACTTTTTGGCATTGAGCTTGAGGCCATGTCTTTGACAACAGGCATCTGTCTCAGTGAGGCCCTTTTGTAGGATATCCACATCTTTAGGAGTTTTGATTATGGCTCCTAGTTTGCAGTCACCTGCGAACTTTGTTAGCAAAAGACCTTCTGTGTTAGGCTGTATTTCAGAGAAGTAGATACCAAACAGGAGAGGACCTAGAACTGAACCCTGTGGTACTCCACTTGTCACTGGTCTGAATTTGGATTTAGAGTCTGCTACTTTCACAGTGTGCGTTCTGTCAGTGAGCCAGTTGGCAAACCATCTTGTGACATAGGGAGTTATACCTAGTTTAGTGAGTTTATCTATACTTCCAGAATAGGGGATGGTGTCAAAAGCCTTGACAAGATCTAAATAGGCTGTGTGAACCACCTTACCCTCATCTACGACTTTGGTGACTGCTTCAAAGAAGTCTATCAGGTTTAGGAGACATGATCTGCCTTTTGCAAACCCAAACTGGGTAGGGTCTAGAGTTTGGAGATTACCAATGTCATTGTTTATAAGTTCCATGATGATACATTCCATACCCATGCAGACCAGGCTCACCAGGCTAATGGGGCGGTAGTTTCTGGGGTCCGTGGTAGCCCCCCCTTTGTGGAGTGGGGTAACCATTGCTGTGCACCATTCAGTGGGCACAAAGCCTGAGGTGAGGCTATGATTGAACATGGTACTTAGGTGGGGTGCCAGTTCATTCTGTAGTTCATGTAGAAAGCAGCCTGGGATGTTGGCAGGTCCCATGGATGCTGTGTTCTTAGCTTTGGAGAGTGTGTTTGTTACCTGTGCAGCCATGATTACAGGAACTTTGCATTCTTCCAGCATAGAGATGGGCTCTTTAGGGTGTGAGAAAGGGGTAAAATTAGCACTGAATCTGTCTGCCAGGATGTTGGCAATATCAGTTGGTTCTGTATATTTAGTGCCATTGTACTGTAACTCAGAGCAGATCTGAGTGTTGCATTGAGATTCTTGACATATCTATAGAATGCTTTGTGGTTGTCTTTAGAATCAGTGGCAATTTTGTTTTTGTAACTAGCTTTGGAGGATTTTATGAGGGATCTCAGCTCCTTACTGATGCTGACCACCACTACATACTTGATATACACAAGTATGTAGTGAAATCATGAGATTTACATGGAAGAAAGGAGAGACAGATGAAATTAATAATTAGAGACCAAGTCTGCTAAATATTTATGAAAATAATACAAATAAAATTAGAGAATAAGATATATAAGGTATTAGAAGTTAGTATTTGTGGAGTTAAAAGAAAAGGGTGTCAGGAGGTATTAATGATTGTTAAAAATGACAGATGATGTTAAAAAAGTAAGTAATGAAGAAAAATTATTGATACTTGATATAAATAATGCATTTGATACGGTAGATCATTACATGCTATGACAAAAGTGGAAAGAGAATGTTATTAAACAAATTCAGAAAATAATTAGATCAGTATACAGGAATAGCAAAACAAGAATTCTGACAAATGGATGGTTAAGTGAAGAGAGAGATGAATATGGGATTTAAAACAATGATGTCCAATTGGTAGTATTTTATTTATAATAATAATAATGAATTGCCTAGTAAAGAAAATAAATGAAAAAAAATGTAAAAAAGCACAGTACACACAGAGTAATGGCATTACATATATTATCTTATCATATGTGGATGATATTACTCTTATGATCAAGGACAGCAAAATGATGGATGGATTGATTTTTTGTGTAAATAATAGCTTACAGGAAATACAGATGTCATTATAAATAGAGAAAAAAGTAAGAGATTTTGGGAAAAGGAATTTGATTTGGAATAAAGGAAATATTTGTATTATGAATAAGACTTGATGCACTGGATGTTGTTAGGGAGCAATAGGCAAACATTTTACAAGAAATAAGAGGATTTAGTATTATATGGAGTAGATTTAGATTATCTTATAGACAAAAAGTTAATCTGATGAATTCTACATGGATGGCAAAAATAGCATATGTCACTGGTGTATGTCTATGTATATATATAAAATACCAAATAATTTGGAAAACAGTTTAGTGAATTGAGGTTTAAATTGATTTGGGCTTCTAGATTAAACCCAATAAAAGAGGAGTATTATATATGGATAAAGATGATGGGGGCTTGGGTCTGTTGAATCTTACAGTATATGGGGCATCATCAAAATGATATATGGTGTTAAGATGGATACATGGGAAAAGAAAGTGAATTGGTAATAAGATTGTTTAAGGAAAAATATGACAAAGAATGGAATGTAATAAAATTAAATAAGAGGGGGAAAGGGATTGGAGAAATGAATAAATAAAAATGTATCAATAGAAAATAAAAAATCTGGAAGTTAAGTATAAAGGAAGTAGAAGAAAATAGGAAATTGTGATATAAAAACATAATGATGAAAAAATATTGTGTGAACCCCTGGGGACATCTGTCAGAAGAAAAAAATAAAAGCTATTAAACAAAGAAATAAATGGTATATTAAGAATGTGGAATGCCAAGATTTTTTTATGGAGGTTACAAATTAATAGATTGCTGGTATAAGAAAATATGCCTTATAAAAAAGTAAATAAAAGGATATGCTTTTCTGTGGTGAATTAGAAACTACAGACCATTCATTTTTGACATATAAAAGAGTAAAAAATATGGGAATAATAATATAAAAGAATATTTTGAAAGAAATTTGAGATTATAAATAGATAAATATGGATATAATTGAATATGGATTTTATGAGAAATGTAGTAAGAAGTATGTTAAAAATATGGATAAGAAAGTGTTTTGTATTATATGGACAATTATGTAATGAAAGATTAAATAAGAGCATCCCCAGGATTCAGTAACCTCTGTGTAGGCTTAGTGCACAGCCTAGATGAACTGCACTTGCTACTGGGATGGTGCTCATCACGCAGCATTGTACAATACATATTAATGAGGTGTCGCATGTCTAAACAAGGTTTTGCAGGTCACAGCAGTGTTGCTGGCTGCAAACCCTTGCAAGCAAAGATGGATACCAATTCCATGTAAGTTAAAGCACTTAACGGTTCGCAGATTTGCTCAAAATGCCACAATGACCACCAGCATACCTCTGAAGCTCTCAGTGCTAGAAATTTGGACAAAGCCAGAAAGAATGGGAGAGAAAGGTCCAAAAATGGGGGCAGAGTTTAAATACTGCTCTTATAAGCTTAGAAAGTTGCTACAATGATAGATTTTGCATTAGTATGTATTTTCTGAAGGATATAAAGTCTGAAACTCAAGTGTCTATCATTATTTAATACTATTTAGTGAATTCAATATTCAATGATTTGCCAGAAAATCACAAATTTTATTAGGAACAGATGAAAAATATGAGGCAAGAATCTGTACACTCTGTAAAAATCTATAGAATTGAGAGATATGACCACCAGGGCTACACAGATAGCACTTGTAGAATAGAGTGTGTGTGCTGTATCTTTAAGAAGCATTTCAAGGATTGAACATGCACATAAATAGCAAGCACATGCTAGCTAGCTTCAGTGCTATTTTGAGATTGTAGCCAGAGAGTGAGCATGTAGCGTAACAGTTTGTTTATAGGTTTATCTAAGTTAAAGTTATTAAGCCTCAATCCTATTGTGTTTGTAGATAATAAAGCTGCTTGAACTGAACCCTTAAAGACTTGTCTATTTTATCCTGACTAGATGAGCGACATGGTGTCAAAACCAAGATTCCAGAGACTGCTATTCAGAGCTATGAGGTGCAGAGTTAACAGTGAAGGTAGAGAAATGAGCACAGAAAAGGGACAGAAATGAACCAAAGGTAATGAAAACTTGCACAAACAGTTAATTTTATAAAAAAGATAAAATGGAGCATTACAAGGGTACAAACTGCATTATTAAACAAGCAAGAAGCAGAAAAGATTTATTAATTAAACAAAATGTTTAAAATTAAGATATTTGATAAAACAATTATCAGAAAAGCACATAAAGGCTATGGGATTACCTTGGAATTGAAAAACAAGCATGTTTAAAGCAAAACAGGCATGTTTAGAGTAAAACAAACACAAGAAAAGTACAATGGGCATAAAAAGAGATTAAATGAGCAAAACAAATATAATAAGGGAAAAAGGTCACATTAAGCATAAATAAAGCAAGGTGACTGCATGTCTTTTGGAAGGTACTGTGTTTTGGCATAACTATTATTTTTCAGTGTATTCAGGGCATAACTAGAGTTATTTAAAGTACCTCAAAGTGTGTAAAGTGTTTACATAATGTGCTTATTACTGTGCATGTATTCCAAAGCATTTATTTGTGTGCAAAGTGCAACTATTTCATGAAGTACAGTCAAAATACAGCCATTTCAAAATGTTTCTTGTGCAAAGTGTGTCTATTTGCAAAGTGCCATCATTATAGAGTGTTTCTTGCACTGTAAAGAGTTATCTAGCAAAGCACTGGCATTTTGGGGAAGTTGCTGTGTGCTGTGTACTGTTTATTTGCAAAGTGTAGTAACTTTGAAATGGTTCTTACTCTGAGCTTCTTCTGGTCAGTTTATTCACACAGTGCAGTTATTTTGAAATGTTTCTTACATTGATAAGAGATGTTTTCTTTACAAAAACAGACTAGTAAAAATGTAAACACTGCAGGAAATTCTAAAAACGCCAAAGCAGTGCAAGTCAAATCACCCAAAACATGACCTCTTTCCACACAGATGCAGGAAACAATTTTAGTAAGCTTTAACAATACTTTTCATTGTTTACAAAAAACAACTTCTTCAGATAAAAACATTTTAAAACACTGGGGTTTAAATTCCCCTCCTTCCTATCACATGTTTAAAAACAGTAATATGAGTGGCTGTCCATTTCTTGCTTAAAAAGCAAACTCCACCTCCCTTCAAATAAAACAAACAGTTCTACTATATTGTAATCATCAAGGAACATTAGTTGCATACATAAGCCTACCTAAAAAATAAATAAAAACATTTCTAAAAAATGTTTACAAAAAATATTTTCTTTAAAAATATTGTGTTGTGAAGCGTATATTTATATACATCTGTACAAAATATGTTTTAAAGCATGTGTCTGTATGTATCCAAGCAGTATAAAAAATATTAATGAAAATAAAAGAAACATTTTTTTTACTACCGGTTTAAGCTTCTTAGTTTTAAAATACACATAATGGAACTTAGTTCATTTATCCCTGGGTAATGGCAAGCGTCCAGTCTCAATTGCCACATAAGTTCATTTTTCTCTAAAATCAATGATTCTGGCCCCCCTCTCCCCTCATTCCTAACTTGAATTATTGCCCAAAATGTAAACTGGTGTTGTGGGTACTCCATGATGTGTCTTGCAAGTGCATTCTCCGCTTTGTTTCTCCCCATGGCATACACATGTTCGTATACCCGTTTGCAGAGTTTTCTGTCGGTTTTTCCAATATAGAATTCTGGGCAGAATGTGCACTTTGCTAGGTATACTACCTGCTTGCTTTGACAGTCGAGTTTATCCCTTGTTTTGTATCTCTTGCCCCTAATCTCAGATGTTTGACTGGTTTCCATGTATTCACAATATCTACACGTTGCATTTAAACATACCCATTGTGTTTACTTGCCTATTTGGTTTCCTTTCCAATATTTTTTTCAAGTTGTTTCCCCATTTAAAACAATCCCAGTTTTTTCCTGAAATTTGTTTCTCAATACACCATCATTCATTAATATGTCCCAGTTCTTTTGGATTATGGAAACCACACTTTTAGCACCTAGGCTGTATGTAATAATAAAGCTGTAAGGGCTAATAGTTTGTCTGACAACTGGTAGCTCTGTAATGTGTCCACTGCGTTGGTTCAAGATGGGCAAATAAATTCCCCTTTCCCTTTTTAACTGGACTTCTTCAATTATGTCCTGGATTAGGGTGATGGGGTAGCCTCTTTTCAAGAATAAATCTCTCATAAAGGCACATTCTTCCTGAAAATCATGCTCTTTAGTGACCATCCTCGCAGCTCTAACTAGTTGGCCCTTTATTATTGATTTCTTTTGTGTAAAGGGATGACAGCTAGAGTACTGCAAGAAAGAATTAGAGTATGTGTCCTTACAAAATATTTTTGCTATGAAGCATGCATTGCTCATGTCTTTAATTAGATCTACATCCAAGTATGCTATTCTGTCTTGTGCATAACATGATGTAAATTTGAGGAATTCTGATGTAGAGTTGAAAAATTCAACCATCTCTTGTGCAACTTGTATGTCCCCCTTAACCAAAATAAATATGTTGTCCAAGAAGCATGTGTACAATTGAATTTTCTCTTGGATGTATGAGTTAGACATAACGTACTCCCTCTCCCAAAACGCCATTACCAAATTGGCCACTCTGGCTCCACAAGGGGAGCCCATGGCTACACCAATTTTTTGAAGGTAGTACTTGTTGTTAAATGTTACATAGTTGCATGACAGGATTATGTCCAAGAGTTCCTCAACCAACTTTATCTCGTGACATGGTGCTTCTTTTTGTCTCATTATAGCGGCCACCCATTCAATTGCTTCCACATGGAGAATGGAGGAATAAAGGTCCTTGACATCTATAGTGAGGAAATTAAATTCCTCACTAAATGTGGTCCTATTAATTTCCTCTAAAAATGACGATGAATCTTTAGAAATCTGCCTTTCACTTTTGATGTATTTTTTCAAAATATTATCAACAGCTTTTGCACATGCATATATGCATATATGATGCTGTTTCTTGCATCAACTAGTGGTTGCATAGGTGGGTTATACAAGTTTTTATGGACTTTTGAAATTCCAAACAGGATAGGTACCCTGGGTGCTGGCATGATAAGATAATTGTACAGGTCAATGTCTATACTAGCTTCTATAAACATGTCATTGATGTAAGACCTAATCCTAGAGAATCCAATATTTAATTCATTCTTGGATACATTCACATAAGTGTCATTGTTAACTATATCCATCATCTTGTTATTATAATCTTCATAGGTCATCATCACTAGGCCACCCCCCCCCCCCGGTCTGGTTCCATAATTCTTATTGGAAAATTTTGTAAAGATTCCAACATATCTTTTTTTCTTTGTTAATGTTGAATACACTTGTGTTTCCTAATAAGGACTTTCCTGTAACATGAGATATGTCTAGTTCACAAAGTTGGTCAAATAGTGCTATTGTGGGGTGTAAGGGTGGGTGATAAGTACTAGGGATATAATATTCCCCCCTCGCACTTATTTGTTGTCCCATTAGTGCACATAAATTCAATTTCCTCAGAAACATTTTTAGTTCAACCAAAGTTTTTGCTAAATTAGTTCATGTGGAAGGTACAAAGGTGAATCCCTTAGCCAATAACTCCACTAGTTCAGTGGAAATAACAAACTCAGAGTAGGTAAATATTTTAAAGTCCAAACTAGAATTATAGATTACCTTACATTCATGTGTGGTATCTCGTTCTATGTCCATACTGTCCAGGTTTAGTTCCACCTGTGCCTGGTTTTGCTCTGGGCTTTCTGACCCATTGCAGGTGCATGGTTCAAAGCTATGTTCTGAAAATTTGAGCTATTAGTTGTCTGAGGTTGTTTGTTGTTTCTCATGTTGTTGGCTAGGAGTTCACTCCGACATACAAAGTCCGACCAGTTGCCCCCACTACCAGCACTTGTAGAACTCATATCTTCTGCTATTCTTCACTCCTTTCTTCCCCCACAGTCTCAAATGGGCTCACTAAGAAATTTCCTTGAGATTCTGGTGATTTTGGATAAGCTGTTCCATTATGTTTTCTTTACAGTACAGTAATTTCAAGAGTATTACAGTGCCCGAGAGACTTATTTTGCAAAGTTCAGTTATTCAGAGGCTTGTTGTACTATTGGACAAAGTTGCAAATATTGGCATACATTTCTGGTATATGTATATTGTGTGTGTTCATTCATACTTGCTAAAAACCTTCACTGGTATGTGTTAATATGGCAGATGGATTTTGAAAACCCACAGCACTTGCATTTGATCAGAATATTGCAGAGAACTGGAGAATATTTGAGTGAGAGTACGATATTTTTATACAAGCAGCTTATTCTGACGAAGATGCACACACCAGGATATTCATTTTGCTAAACCTAGCTGGGTCAGAGGCCATTGAAAGAGAGCATTCATTTGTGTATGCACCAGCAGTATATAAGGAAGAAGATGAAAATCATCATGTTGTTGTACAGACTGAATCAAGGGAAGACCCTAAGTGTTTGAATCACAAATTTAGAGAAATGTGTTACCCCCACTCAAATATTACATTAGACAGGCATTTATTTTACACACGAGATCAGAAACCAAGGGAAACTTTTGCAGCTTATATTACTGACCTAAGAAACAAAGCTAAAATGTGTGGGCTTGGTGACTTAAAAGATGAGTTGATAAAATACAGGCTTGTGTGTGGTATTAATAGTGCTGGTGTGAGAAAGATCTTACTTCATGACAGTGATTTAACACTGAGTAAAGCTATAAAGATTTGTCAAATCCATGAAGTTACAGAAAGGCACACAAGTATGCTTGCAAGTGATAAGAGCATGGTTTCAGCAGGTTCCAGAGCAAATGTAGACAGCATGCAACATGTGGCTAGCAGAAGGAGGCCTAAACACATGGCAGCTACAGCCCCTCAGGGTTCTCCTGGAAAACCACATGATTTTCCAGCAAGTTCTAAAAGAGAGCATGCTCAGTGCAGTATAAGGGTGTTAGCAAAACCAAAACCCAGCGTTATTGTTAACTGTCGCAATTGTGGTACTAGTCATGAATATAAAACAGAGAAATGCTTAGCATTTGGTCAGCAATGCTACAAGTGTAAAAATGGAACTATTTTCAAAAGCTTTACAAATCAAGTAAACCTCACACTGTTATAAGGAAGGGACACTTAAAAATGCAAGTTGATCATATAGAAAGTTGTAGTTCTACTTTCTATATTTATGGTATATCAGTAATTCGTGAAAAGGTTGATGCAGTGAATTTGTTGGCAAAGAACAAAGTGTTTTTTACTGTCCAGATCAATGATAAATCCACCAAGCTCAAAGTAGGCACTGGTTCAAGGTGTAATGTTAGGGCAGCAGACACATTTGCTAACGTGAGAGCTGGTGAACATCTCAATGTGGATAGTTGTGTGAAACATGTTGCTTATGGGGGTGAAGAAATTCGTACAGAAGGCTCAGTAGTGCTTTCATGTTATGTGGCTAAGAACTGTTACAGCTTGTTATTCTATGTAGGTCAAAGACCAGTGCAGTCATTACTGGGTTTCAGAGACAGTTTGAGAATTAATCTGCTTTCTTTTACCAAAGAAGTTCATCATATAAGCACATATCCTAGTTCCAATTTTTCTGAAGCCATTTTCTCAGACTACGTTGATGTTTTTGATGACAAGTTGGTCAAACTTCCAGTTGTGTATTCTATGAAGTTAGACCCAGAGATCAGTCCAGTGGTCAGACCAGCAAGAAAAGTTCTGATAGCTATGCAGGATAAAGTCAAAGCTCAGTTGGATAAAATGGTACAGCAAGATATAACTTGTCCAGTTACAGAACCAACTGAATGGGTGCTGTCCACAGTAGCAGCCCACAAGAAAGGCTCAGATGAAATCAGAATATGTATTGACCCAAGACATTTGAACAAAACATTAAAGAAACTACATCATCCAATGCATACCGTCAAGGAAGTTACACCCCGAATACCAAATGCTACCATTTTTTTCTGCCTTGGATGCAAAACGTTCATTTTGGCAAGTGATGCTTGATCGCAAATTCTCATTACTGACTACTTTCAGTACCCTGGTTAGCAGATATAGATTCCTCAGAATGCCATTTGGAATAAATTCTGCAAGTGAAGTCTTTCAGCATGCAATGGAGCAAATGTTTTCAAATTTACCCTGTGCCATAATAGTAGGCGATTTATTTGTTGGAGGTAATGGTGAAGCACAGCATGACAGCAACCTTAAGAAAGTTGTAGAAGAGCATGTGAAGTGAACTTATAGCTTAATACTTTAAATTCAGACTACCAGAAGTTACATATGTAGGTCATTTATTTACCAGCACTGGCTTGAGACCAGACCCGTCCAAGCAAGCAGCCATTCTTGAGATGCCAGCACCAGATAATGTTCAAGCTCTACAACATTTTCTTGGCATGGTCAACTATTTAGGCAAGTTTATATCAGACTTCAGTGAGTTGATATGCAAAAATCTTACATGGTCTTGGTTAGAACAGCACCAGAAAGCATTTGAAGACCTTAAGCAGAAAATTGCCACCCCACCTACATTAAGATACTACGATGTCTAAAAAAACAGTCACTCTTTCCTGTGATGCTTCAAAATTTGGTCTTAGCACAGTTATTCTTCAAGAAGGCAGACCAGTAGCCTATACATCTAGAACTCTTACCCAAACTGAAATGCAAAATGCTCAAATTGAGAAAGAACTTTTGGCACTAGTATTTGCATGTTCAAAGTTTCATAATTATATCTATGGTCAAGCTATTCAGATTGAAACTGATCACCAACCTCTAGTTACTATTTTTAAGAAGCCTATGCATTCAGTTCCAGTGAGATTACAAAGAATGATGCTCAAACTGCAAAAGTACAACTTCAAAATGGTCTATACCAAAGGCAAACTTCTTTATCTAGCTGATACGTTATAAAGATCACTCAGAAATACAACAGAACAGCTTCATGCAGATAATTTTGACTTTGGTTTCATAGAAGTGTGTAGTTTTTCTACCACAAGACTTGATGAGCTGAGAGATCATACAAAGACTGATCCAATATTGCAAAAGCTCAATCGCTACATTAATGTTGGATGGCCATCAAATCAATCTAGTGTACCACCTGAAGTACATACTGATTTTTCTTACAGAGATGAGATGTTGCTAGAAGATGGTATTATTTTCAAAGGTCCTAAAATTGTTGTTTCTGCTTCCTTACAACATGAATATATCCAGATTTTGCATAGTGATCACCCAGGTTACAAAATCTACCAAAGGAAGGGCATGAGAACTAGTGTTTTGGCCTTCTCTAGTAAAATACATTACCAAAGTACTTCTTTTTTGTTCAGTCTGCAATAGTACTAAACCACATTTACAAAAAGAGCCACTTCAGCTAAGTCAAGTTTCTGAGCTACCTTGGTCAACAGTAGCCACTGACATATTCGAGTGGAACAATCAGCATTACTTAGTGTTGGTATAGACTCATATTCAAACTGGTTTGAGATTGATTTACTACCTAATCTAACGTCCACTGCTGTTATTACTAAGTTGAAACATCATTTCTCAGTCCATGGTAGTTTACACAAAGTTATTTCTGACAATGGTACCCAATTTACAAGTCAGTTGTTTCAGAAATTTGCAAGAGAATGAGACTTTGTGCATGTTACTAGTAGTCCAGAATATCTACAGTCAAATGGACTAGTTGAACATGCAGTAGAGTGCAAAGCAATTTCTTGAGAGGTCAAAGCATGACAATATTGATGTTTTTTTTGAATTTACTTAATCTCAAAAACATACCCCGTGACGATATACTTGGCTTACCTGCTCACAGACTTCTATCTAGGCAAACCAGAACAACATTGCCTATTAGTTCCAGTTTGTTGAGGCCTAAAGCTAAAAACAACAGAACAATTAGAGCCCAATTATTCAGAAATCATTCTTTCCAGAAGTCCACCTATGATAAATAGAGCAGATTTCTTCATCAATTGAGAGAAAGAGAGACAGTGAGGATACAAACAGTGAAAGGTTTCAACCAGATTGGTCAAGTAACAGGCATATGTGCTTAGCTGAGATCCTACTTCATAGTATGTGAGGGTGTGGAGTACAGGAGAAATCGCAGACATCTTTTTCCTGTACCAGAATTAATATCACAGCATTGTTCCTGTGATACAGACTCTAGATCTTAGAGCAAGCCAGACAATGTTCCTGTTGCAGAATGTGCCTTAACTTCTACTTCCATTCCTGATGATATTCTTGATGTCCCTAAGGTCGAATATTCAGCAGAGACAGTCCCACTTGCTAGACTTCATTCTAATTTTTATATCATATGATTTGGATGCATTTCCAGACCTAGTGTGAAATACACAGCAACCTGGACTTGTGTGTGTGTGTGTGTGTGTGTGTGTGTGTGTGTGTGTATATATATATATATATATATATATATATATATATATATATATATATATATCATTTGTATTGATTGCATGTCAACTGATGTCATTAATATTGCATTACATATTTCTCAAACAGCGAGGATGTAAAATACAGTGAGTGTGCTGTATCTTTAAGCAGCGTTTCCAGGACTGAACATGCATATAAACAGCAAGCATCTGCTACCTTCAGTGCCATTTTGAGAGTGCAGCCTGAGAGTGAGCATGTATGAGTGCAATAGCTAGTTTGTTTATAAGTTTATCTAAGTTGAAGTTATTAAGCCTCAATCCTGATGTTTGTACATAATAAAGTTGTTTGAACAGAACCCACAAAGACTCATCTATTTTATCCTAACTAGACAAGTGATAGCAGATTCTGCACGACATTTCTACACAAAGGCTAAAATAATGCAAAGATGCGTAAATAGAAATAGGAACATAATATGTTGCATAGACATGTGTTACAATGAAACAGAAACATACCTATCATCCCATTTGAGAAAACCAAAAGCATACTTAATGGGGGGACAATGGCCCATAAAATATGAACAGATATGTAATATTACACTTCCACACATAGAAAGTTGATAAAATAAATAGGTTGTACATATAGTCTGAATAGCATACACATACACGTGGATTCAAACCTAGTACCATCTGGCCCCAAAAAGGAATGGATCAAAGCATTAATAAGTGCTGCCACAGAGTCAGTTGAGTAGCACATGCATTCCATTCAATCAGTAGTAACTGTCACAGTTTAGCAAGGATTTTTCTTTGTACTCTCTCGTGCTTGCTCCAATGTCACCACTGTCCTATCTTCCCCATTTCATTTTTATAAAGCATTATTGCACAATAGTGTGCATCATACACCATCACAAAACAATGACTCCTGTATATAAATGTATGTCAATGTATCACAGACACTTGTAAAAGTACTACACACACCTGTTTTAGAACCCAGTACCATCTGGCCCAAATAACCAGACATCAATGCATTGACACATGCTGCCACAGAGTCAGTTTTGCAGTACATGTATTTCATACAATCAAGCCTAACTGTCACAGTTTAGCAGGATATTCCTATTGTTCTTCTCCCTGCTTGCTCCCCATGTCATCACTGTTCTATTTTCCCTATTTATATACTTTAAAGCATTATTGTGTGGTGGTGTGCATTGCACACCAATGTGCAGCAACACTGATGCAAAAGTAGTTAAATATATTAGATACAGCTGTGCTGTGGAAAAAAAAGAGAAGATAACTGTTGGAGTGAGAGAAAAAAAGGGCTAACATTTGTCACTTCATATGTGACATACAATGCATTGATACAATTATTTGACTCTATTTTGTTAACTTTACTTTTAAGACTACCAACTTCTAACAAAGAACATTTTTAATTTTAAGACTAGCCAGCTCATAACAGATGAACACTATACTACAGATTGCAGCAATATATGTGTACATATATTGCACATATTCATGTTCCAATTATACAGATTACAGTTTACAGCAGGTCATTTGTGCCACTGGTATAGAGGCTTGAATTTACCATGAAATATCAATGAGAAATTAACAGTATTGTATAAATGGGAAGTGTGGTATGTGAACCCATGACCTCTGGCTACTGTCTAATACTGTGCTGTTGGTTTGGCCTACAGACTAATTCATGCATAGTTTGCTTTTACAGTTGAAAGATGCCTGCTCACTTTAATATTAGAATATTGAGCTGGTGGTTTGTGCTACACAGTAATGCATGCATACTTGCTTTTACAGTTAGGATATGCATGTGCACTTTGATACAACTGTACGATACCCCACAAAAATATCTTAAACTTTTAATGCTACAGTAACAGTATTGTTCTGCTGCATACATACCCCATGCTTCTTTCATCTAGACTAATCTAGCGGCATGGATTTTCACATTCAGTTCTCTGTGCGACAGCTGTGGAAAAAGCATAACAGAACAGAAAGCAATTATGAATACTAGTCCTGACTATATTCACCATTTAACTCTTACAAGTAGTCTCTGTAATTGATACTTACACATCTGTGGGGTTTCCCCTGTCCTACATTCCTCAATCCAAAGTTCGAGGGTATCCCTCTTCCTCCTCCGGAGCTCATTGCAGTGGTGTCTACATTGTTCACCAGTGCAGGGGATACTAGTAGCACTGGTGACAACCCAGGCAACACTATCCCATGGTACCGACTTGTACTCTGAGCTAGAATAGTCCCTCTGCAATAGCCTGGGCCCATGTTCCTTCACTAGGAGTCCAACAAACACTTTGGACCCTGGGCACCCCATCTTTGAGCACAGAATCTCACTCCTTCTCCATGAACATCTGCCATGTCTACTACAGATCAGAACCAAGGTAGAATGATGGTTTCCCATGAAATTGCAGTTATTGCACTTACTGAGAGCATGCACACTGTTTGAAAATGTTGAGCGATGCTTACCATCATTCAAATATGGTGCTCAGCAGTGTGTAATGGTAAGCAGAGTGCAACATTGGTGAACAATGCAATTTTTGGGTTATTGGATGTACATGCCTTTGTGTATGTGTTTTAGGCAAAAGTGAAGGCCATGCCAGTCCACATAGCAGGAATATACTGAAAGGAATATAGTACACAGTATATTTTCTATTTTTGGTTGTCTGCTTCCTGGGTGGTCCAGGTTCTCCAGTTTCAGTGTTTGTGCTACACTGTGCATCACACAAACAATGGAAAAAAATAAATTTAAATGAAGAAAACTAAGGAAAGGTAAAAGAAAATGCTGTGCCATCATACAATCCTAAGATCTGAATATCATGGCATGACCTGTGATGTTCACCATACGTTTGAACTGGAAAATCCTGTAAGAGACATGTTAGAAAGTAATTATGCACATTACAGTTTCTTACTTCACATCCCTCACAAAAGTATTCAGTAAAGTTATAACATTTTGATGCTATCCACTGTTGCACTTTCCAAGGCCAATATAAGTTAAACCTGCACTGACTAGTTAAACACCACAAATGCAGATGTATACTAAGCAGTAAGTTAGCTATGCACCCTGAGCATCAGGCACAGATTTTGTATCCCTGAATCAGAAAGGTAGGACACAGGTGTATGGCACAGTTATCATCACTTGCACTGGGTGTTGTGTTTGGGCAGGAAGCCTGGGCTGATACAAAAGGTTGGTGAGTGTGTGTAAGAAGGAGAAGAGGGCATACATTCGGACAAAACAAACTGGCAGTGAGACAAAATGAATAACTTTTTGTGTGTGTCCATAGGGATCCTCCAGGTGAAATAGGTGTGTGAGTGTGTGCATGAACACACCCAAGCTGAGTGCTAGTTCTACATTTTGTTGTGTTAGACAGGTATGGATCATGCATAGTAGAAGTGGAAGTTCAAAATTTTCATCCCCGACCATGAGAACTGACTCTGCCAGGCATTGCACCACATTGATATCCAGGACTACACTCAGATGTAGTGCTGCTACCTGAATGTGACTGCTGTCTTCTGGATGAGTTCCCTTCACAGGAATTCCCAGGAGCATAACCCCATGCTGTGCCACATCTGTGTGTGAACAGCACACTCTGTGATGGAGCAGTGGAAGTGCTGCCACTAAGTGAGCGTGATAGGGCATGGCCACATTGGCTGACAGCAGATGTTGTGGCTGAGCTACACAATGAGTATGCCATTCCCCTCCCAGAAGATGTTCTATTACAGATACTGCTTATTACATGACAGACACCTCTCGGTCCATCACAGACATCATTTGTTCCAACATGTCATTCATCCAATCCAGTGAATCGGCAACATGGTGGAGGCAGTCACACATGTCAGACTGTGCCACATCCACAACCCTGAGCATTTGTCTGGAGCTCCTATGAGAACATGCTGTGCCTCCATGATGGCCCTAAACATACATTGAGTGGTACGGGAAGTGACACCTGCCCCAAGTGGAGGAGCGACAGCAGGCCTCAGCCAAGCAACCATATGTTTTTTGCCATCTGTAAAGGGTCGTTGATGTGAATTCAACCATCTCACTGGCATTAGTGTAGGTGCCCTAAAAGAAAACAGACATATAATACACATAAGTATGACATAACTACAAATTAAGTGTTTACAGATACAACATAAAATGTAGCCAGTCAGTATTACCCACTGGAGAAACATTAAACAGTCTAGAGATGTGAAATGCTAACAACAGGCAGAATGCAAAACAAGGAGATTAGCAAGAGCAACATCGCCTTGTTAGTGCCGTAAGAGTAACTCACCTTGGCCCCCACCCTCACAAAAAAGCAGGCAAAAGACCCTTTTAGCTAACAAAACATCTTTGAAATTCTTAAAGTGCTGTCAAAGGACCTGTCCCTGAAACAATTGTACATATTTCTCACACAGCATTCACTTCCATGTATTTTCATGTCTTGCCAATCATGTCTACCTCTGAAATGGCTTGACAAACATGGTCATGCCATCAGTACACTTATAAGTAATGCATACAGATAATGTAAAAGCCTGTGCTTCACATTATTGTTAAATACATTTCAGCATATTCAGTATGTAGGTGACAAAATGGAAACATACCTTCTGAGATTCAGTATTCCTCTGTACAGATATTCTGAAGAAAATGCTTTCTCTCACTGTTCCAAACATATAGAACTCTCAACATCAATTTTCCAAGCTACAGGGTTGCCTTTTTATGTGGTGTAGATTATTAACTGATTGCAGCTGTGAGTGATTACTGTTTCAGAGGAGGAAATCGCAGCAGCACCGTAGGCTGCCTTACTTTCACTGGGTATCTCAGCTTAGATCTAGAAAGTGTGCCTGGAGAGAACACAGGCCTTTCTCATCAACATAACACAGAGGCTACAAACCACCCCATGATGTGTGTGGATAGATTAAAAGCCATGTCACTGTAATCTTTCTGGTATAGGATAAGGTCACGTCTGCCTAGCCTCCAGCCAAATGTCTGATCATGCCCTGGTGGGATTACTGCATATCTAAAACTATCATATAGCTGAATAAGTGTCCCATATGTTGTAAATTGCTCTTGGTAATGTCAAGCAACAGGTCACACACACACACACACACACACACACACACACACACACACACACACACACCCTACCAATCTAAGTACACAGACTACATAACACAGTACTTTACACAAGCTCCACAACTCAACTCTAACTTGGAATGCATCAGACAACACTTTATAGCTGATGACATCAGCCGTTTCTGTTAAAGACAGGATAAGTGTCCCACATGGTGGTGTAAAATGTTTTCAGCAATGTCAAGCAACAGCTCACAGACAGAGGCACAGACACACACACACACACACACACACACACACACACACACACACACACACACACACACACACACTCTTGACTGCAGTGAAAATAGAAACCCTACCTAGGTACACAGACTACAGAAGACAGTACTTAATGCAAGTGCCACAGCACAAGTCGGATTTATACAGGAGTGCAGGTGAACTTATGGTAGATGACATCAGCAGACTATGTGGGAGACAAGAGGTTGGGAGGGCTGCATGAAATGGATGTGTATGCTTGTGCAAGTATCAAAATACTGGCAATCCATGCCATTGGATAAGTAACTGTAGGATACCCTATTAGTAAACACACTATTATTACCTATAAGTTTAGCAAACTCTACCTACACTTACTATCTAAACTGTCATGCTGTGGGGACATACACCCCAACCCTGGTCCCAACTCTCTGCCAAACTCCAACCCTGACCACCTTCCTCACTTTATCCATCGACATAAGACATCCCTCCTCCTCCTTAACATTAACGTCAGAAGTATCTCAAATAAAACTCATGAACTCCATGCTGTACTAAAATCTATATAAACCTGATATGGTATTACTGACCGAAACTTGGCTAAAACCAGAAATCAATAGCAATGAAATAATAGCACCAGGCTATAACATTCTACACAAGGACAGAGAAAGTAAAAAGGGTGGAGATATAGCACTACTATTCCAAGATCACCTCACGTTAGAACTACTTGAGGCTAATATTCCAAGTGTAGGTAATGCAAAAATCATCCTTACTCAATTAAAGCTAAACCCCAAAAAATGCATAAATATTATAGGCTGCTACTGCCTACCTGGTAATAACATTACCAGTATAGAAAACCTACTAGAATGGATCTCAGTCTCCCTCCCCCATGAAAATATCCTACTAGGAGATTTTAATATAGACAGGCATAACTGCACTGGGCACAATCCATCCACTCACATCAACCTCCATGGATTTACCCAGCTTATCTCATCCCCCACCAGAACTGATAAAACAACCAAGTGACAGTCCATCCTGGACTGGATTCTTATATCCGATCCCTCACTCGCATCTAGCAGGCTGTCTGCCAAACAACCTTAGTGACCATCAGGCTGCCTTCCTTCTTAGAAAAAGAACTCACCAAATTAATCAGGCAACCTTTAGAGCAGTCAGAAACAAAACAAACCTCAAGCCAGATGACTTTATAAATGCCCTAAAGAGTTGCAATTGGAAACCACTAAAGTCACTATCACTAGATGAGGCAGTCCACTACTTCAGCTCAACTTTGCTACAAATATTAGACCATCATGCACCCACCAGAACCATTAGAAGAAAGGCTAAGTATGCCCCCTTGCTAACTAAGGCAACTAAATCCATCCTCAAAGACAGAGACAAAGCATGGATACATTTCCACAAAAATAAATCCAAGCAACAAAACAAAATTACTTAGAGCTTCGGAATAAAGCCAAAGAGCTCATTAAATCTGACAAAATCATCTACTATCAAAACCTCCAAGAAAAACATAGTCACAATGCTCATAAATTCTAGACCACTATAAATTCTGTATTACAACCAAGGAAGTCTACTACCCCTACACCTAGAAGAGTAAACAACCAGGAGAACACCCCTACTTGGTTCAATATTTTTTTTACCGAAGCAGTACAAGCCCTTTCAACTACCCAATGTAATAGTAACAGCACCAACCTCCCAGCAACTACCCACTGTAATAGTAACAGTACCAACCTCTCACCCACACAAAATAGCAGTAACCCACATGATAATTCCACCCACTTTATCCTGCATCCAACCTCAACCAAATCCATTCTAAAATTCCTCCATAAGCTTAAGCCAATCACCCTGGCAGCATATAAACTACCAGCAGAATACCTACAGCAAGCCACAGATGCCATAGCCTATCCCATAGCCATTCTAATTAACAGATCTATTGCAGAGTGTAAAGTACCTAATATATGGATGATCTCCGTCATACCCCTGCACAAGGGAGGCAAGTCTTTAGAACTCAATAACTACCAACCAATTGCTATTTTATCACCCTTATCAAAGATTCTGGAAAAAAAATGTTCACAGACAGCTTATGGACTTCCTCCTAAAAAAATTCTGCTATCTAAAAATCAGCATGGGTTAAGACTCTTCCACAGCACCACAACAGCACTATTGTCTTTCTCCAACACAATTAACCATCATAGAAACAAGGGACAACTAGCTTCTGCCATTTATTTAGACCTGTCCAAAGCTTCCAACATGGTCAACCATAATAGACTCCTTAATGCACTAACCATCCTAACTATCAGCTCTCCCTCCATATTATGGTTCAATAGCTACCTATCAGGATGGCAACAAGCAGTGAATTGGCAGAACCAACTATACTCTCTCTTACCAGTAACCTTAGGTGTCCCGCAGGACTACATTCTTGGCCCACTACTCTTCTCTCTATTTACCAATCAGCTCTCATCCTCAACACCCAATGCTTCAGTAGTACAATACGCTGATGACACCATCCTTGTATGCACAGCCCAAACATTAGATGAACAACAGTTCTAGACCCAGTAAACCTTCTCCCTAGCTGAGACCTGGTTCACTAACTCCCAACTAATCCTAAATCCAAATAAAACAAAACTTTTTCTTTTCAGAACTTGTAGATCCACTCACCCACATGACACCTTCACCATCATATCCAAAAACAAAACAAAATCAGCCCTACATCCCACACTAAACTCCTAGGTGTAGAAATAGATTGTAACCATAAATATGACATTCACATAGCCCAAACTATCAAGAAGGTAAACAAAAAACTTGGTCTCCTCTATTGAAACAATTTCTCAATAAACAAACCAAAGCCACCATAGTCAGGACACATCTGCTGTCTTCCCTTCTCTGTGCATCCCCAATACTTACTAACCTTCACAAAACTTACCTAAACAAATTAGAATCCTGCTACAACAAGATTGCTAGATTTGCTACTGAGGGGCTTATAGGACCCATCACTGTGTAGTTTTCAAGCAACTAGTCTGGCTTTAACTATCACAGCTACTGAAAATCAACCAATTGTCATCGGCACACAAAATATACTACCAACCAGCTAAAACTCCAGCACTACAGAATCTAATTATACCTTATTCCACTACTAGAACCTTCGGATCTAGCAACCAAAACAGCCTAGATATCATCAAACATATCAGCGAGTCAGGGAAATCTCTCTTTGGCTATTCTGTTTCTAAAGCTTGGAACTCCTTACCTGGCCACCTAACCTCCATGTACTCCAACACTCAATTCAAAAACTCCTCAAAGCACACTATATGAATTCCTGGTTATGCTCCTGTGATTCCCCATGATAAACACTACTGTACTACCTATTCCTCATCTAACCCTAATCTCAGTGTATCCCATAGAGAATATACTCTACTTAGTGTGTTTTTCTATATCTGCATCATTTAAATGGATGTAAGAAAAATATGCTATTTTATCTAGTACCATACAAAACATGTAATATATGTATTATATTGGTACTACCGACATATGAAACTATATGCCAATGTTCTTTATTGAGTTTTGATATATGTTATCTTATCCCATCTGTTATGTACTACCAGAGATATATATGCTGTATAACTGTATGGTTTCTACCTGTTGAACTATGTAATTTTATCTGAAGCTTTTCTTCCCAGGCCTCCACTGAAAAAGGACCTGTGTCCAGTCGGACTTTCCCAGTAAACAAATGTAAAATAAAATAATAAATAAATACCACATCTACTCTGCTGACTAGACACACACAGTTGACTGAAGTGAGAACAGAACCCCTACCTTTCTAAATACACAGTCTGCAGAACACAGTACTTAACACAAGCACCATGACACAAGTTTAATTTATACAAGAGTGCAGATGCACTTATAGTAGATGACATCAGCAGGCCATGTGGAGAAATGGCTTGGCAAGCCTGCATAGGCATATAGCTTCAAAGAGTCATATGAGGCTACTATCTTAATAGCAGCCTAGCTGTGTAACAACACACGTACCCTTACTGAGCATAGTTGGATGTTTGAGTTTAGCAGAGAGAGGTTGTGAGCACCACCACCTGGCCCTGTCCATGAGGGAGCACACAACATTATATATTAAACTTTGTAGTGTGGTTGTTATATGTGTAGAAAAAGTACTGATACCCCAGGGTTGTAGTGTTTGATGGGGGGGGGGCACATGGATGTATTGTAAATATATGATGTACAGTTAGATTAGGCCCTTAGTTTTAAATGTTTCCATATGTAGTTGTATGTCATATAAAGTTAATGGACAATAAACACCAATAATAAAGCATTGTATATACAGTTCCATAACTCAGTGAGCAGTGGGTTTGAACGATGGTTAACAAAAAAGGTTGAGGAAATAGTTGTCTATGTTGCACCTCATTGCTGTAAACTGCAATGTCACAGCAGTAAAACAAAGGTTGCACACTCTGTACTAGAATGCAGAATGCAGTACCATCTGTACTCCATCTGTGATGGCCAAGAGCATTAATTTAATGTATCTGGTTTCTATTTTGACTATCTGCTTCCTAGATTTTTCCTGTTTCCACAATGCTGCACTTCATGCAAACCAGATAAGCACAGCCAAACCTGAGATTTATTTGATCTCCAGTTCCACTGTTTGTGCTACATGACACATCATGCAAAAAGTAGAATGAAAAACAAGAAAAATAAGAAAGACGTACATAAAATGAGGAAAAGCAATGTATAACATGCACTGTAGAAATGAGATATTTCTACATAGTTCAGGATTTGAACTTTCACACCAATGCAGCTTCAGAAAACAAGATGTCATATTCCTCTTTGCCACACAAACAGCACTGTAGCTGTTATATGTACATTTAATTATCTTTATTATATTTGAATATAGTGCACTTAGTGATCACACAATATATTATGATTATGCTTGCAAATATACAGCTCTGTCTTACTTTTCTGTGTTTCTTGGTTATTCATCATTTATCTGACCAGTAGTGTAAGGCATGCAGTGTGTAAGCCATTCCATATAATTGGCCTTAAAATGTGTAAAGATATTATCTGTGAGTAATATGATATGCAGTTGCCAGCAACTGAGTGTCAGGTTGGATGGCACAAACAAACATATATTGTTCTTTTGGGGGAGCAAAGGTGAGTTACTGTTATACTACAAACAAGGATATGATGCTTTTGTTACTATCCTTGTTCTGTATCATGCCTGTTGTTTGACCTTGGAAATGGCTGTGAAGTCATAAACTGCAATGTGTATTATTACTCTATAACTTCTCTTTTTAATGATTTACCATTACAAAAGTATGGTGCTAAACTGACGGCATGCAGAGATCATCAGTACTTTTGAGAGGTATGACTGTGTGAATCTTTGATGCCTGAGGCATACTACTTACTAATGGGCATATATAAGTAAAATAAGTCTCTGCTGTCACATGTTAAGATACTTTCTGTACAAACCCACCACTATTTATTAGATTACTGTACCAAGTTAAGAAATACAAATATATGCCATAATAATATTAAAGAATACACTCTAGGTTCAGGACTTACCTTTCAAATGAAGCAGTTGACACAGTTTTAGTTCAGGGCTGAGTCTGTCTGATGCAAGCCATACACAGCCAAATCATAGGGAGGTAAATGCTGTGCGAGCTGCCTGGCATCAATTTTACTATATATATGTGAGTAGGAGAAAGGTATTAGTCACCTAGGTGGTCAGTGAATGTTCTATGTGTTGTTTCTTAGCCAAAGCAAGGGCATACTGAGCATGCCTACATCTACCTTCAGCCACAGCAGCTAGTGGTTCCTCCTCTATGTCCTCCTCTGACTGTGGCTGTGGTGATGTAGGCATTGGTGGGGGATGTGTGTCCCTTCCCCTTACTGATCCTGTTTCAGCTGTTTCTGTAGAATCAGATTGTGTAGCATAGCACATACTGTGAAGATCTGTGTACATGTGTGTGGATTATACTGCAGGTCTCAACCAGATGTATCTAAGCACTGGAACCGTGACTTCAGCAGCCCAAACACACACTCTATGATGTTTCTAGTTTGAGCATGTGCTTCATTATGGCATTGTTCCATGGCTATGTGTGCACTTCTGAAGGGTGTCATTGGCCACTGTTCCAGTGCATAGCCAGCATTCCCCAGTAAATGGCCCTGTGGGATGTCCCCTCCAGCAAACATCTCATACAGCTATGCTGTGTACCAGATATGGGAGTCATGATAACTACCAGGGTTGCCAGCACACACATTCAAGATAATTCCATGAGCATTACACATGACTTGGCTGTTGATAGAGTGGTATCCATTGCAGTTAATGTATATTCTACCCTACTCACCAGGTGGTGCATTAATGTGTGCACGAGTGGAATCTATGACACCCAGTACTTCAGGGTAGTGTGCTACATGGCAGAACTGTTGCATATTGCTGGGTCACTCCTCAGAACTGCAGGGGAAACATACGCACTCACTGGCATGTATGAGCATGGCATCCAGGAATTGCTGGAGGTTCTAGGATAATGATGCCTGTGGCACACCCATCATGTCCCCAGTTGGTGTTTGAAAGGTACCTGCAACTAAGGTTGTAAGGGCTACAAATACCTTAGTTTCCACTGGGATAGGTTCCCATTGGTTCACTCTGGGCAGAGGTCACAGAGTTCTTGTAGTGTGTGCCTGTCCACCCTGTGGCACTCTACAATCTCCATCATGTAGCATCTGAAAAGTTACCTGGGGCCTCAAAACTATTCTCCTTCTTGGCCTAGGCCTATTGGTACCAGCAGCAACACCATTGCCTTCAGCCTGGAGCACATACAAATGAATCAAAGCAGCAGCAGCCCTCAGCATTGTGCCCCATGTAGATTTTCTGTGTCTCTACTCTACTCCCGTAGTATTAAGGTATGCAGGAAAACCAGTATAAAGTATACATGGATGCTTTATAGCTTGTTGAATAGCTCCAACATATTGGATTGGTTCGTTAACACACAATTCACCTGCTTATGTTGTAATTAGCATCTATTGAACACACATGCTGCTTGCTCATTAGTGTGCTATGTGCACCTCCATGCACCTCCTTGCACCTTCTCGCACCTCCGCATAAATAAGGTAAGCATAACCAAAATTGGTATTATTTACCTCTCCTGTGATATCACACAAACATGGAGCACAAAAAGTGAAGGAAAGTTGAACAGCCTGAACTAGAACTCAAAATCATTTGTACACATACACGTGCTGCCACAGGAATAATTATATGATAAGCACAGGGAAACCTGACATTCATTCCTGTTTGCCATGATTGCACTAGGCACTGTATCACGCAAACAATAACCAAAATAATAAAAAAGTACTTAAAGTGGACAGAGACAACACATTTTCCCAACAAATGAAGAAGAGGTTGTATCTTAATGAAACAGAACTTGTGGATTGCTTGCATGCATTTCACCCTTCATAGACCTACATATACACATCTGTAAGTCTAACCTGACACACCCTCCTGGTTACCATCATTCACTGTTGCCATCCATTGAGAACAAACACTGAAGGAGTACCTACATGACGTGAACATCCCTACATGGTTCCAATTTATTGGGATTCAGCAGTTCTAATGAATTCAATCCTCATTTGCATCTTCTCCATGCTAGCAGCCTTGACTCTACATGGTTGACAACTGTGTAGCCCAGGAAAACTGAAGGGGAGCCAAATGTTGAGCACAAAGGGAAAGTATTACTATGCGTATATCTGCACATAGGAGTACTATTTTTAAGAAAATATGTCTATATTTCATCAGCTACATACTGCATATGCATACATGCCACTATAAAAAGTCAGTTTCATGGGGTTTACACTTTTATCTATCTGCATTAGTTATAAGTGTATTATTCATTTGGCAGTGTGGAAGCGAAGGTGCATTTATGTCATAGCACTCAAAAAGAATATGATGCCACTGTTACTCACATGCAAAGGTCAGTTTTGTACAAATCTAGCAACTTTTACTTGCCCTTCTGTCCATGTAGACTGCTTTCCGTGGCTGTATTCAAAAAGTTTTTGAATACACAGGGAACACTAGCACAGAGTCTATACAGTTGCTTTAGAGCTTGTTAAATTGCTCCACCATGTTGGTTTGCTTGATTAGCATACAATTCAGTTACTTATGCTGTGATTATGATGTGCGTGAGTGCACACTGCTACACAGAGTTTACTGAATCTAAAAATATTCATGCACATGGTGAAAAATGACTGTGTAGGTTTTACTGAATCCCCCCTACATTTAATGGAAATTGTATGACGCCAACTATAATATGAAAAATTAAGGGGTGGTTATAGAAAATGGAGTGGGAGTCCATATAAATGTGAAACAAAAAGTTGAAAGTGAGGAAGAAGTGTAGATCTAATGTAAATTTACATAAGTATATAAATATGTAGATTGTATAATTGCATATAATTGTACATAATAAAGAATCTATACTCACCTTTGTGTTGACACGTGGTAATGTTGTTGCCATGATGCTTCCTCTTTCCATTCTGGGCATGTAGGTGTCTCAAAGAAGGAGGCATACTGAAATGGTATCAGAAACGGTTGCTGACAGATTTGTCTCTTTAAAAAATAATATTATGCTTAAAGATAATTTGGCAGATGTATCTTTGATGAAAAAGAAGAAAGTGTTCAAAGAGGAGAGGAAGGTGAATGATATGGAAGTAAAGTCAGTTGAGACTTCACAACAGTAAGGGGAGGAGAGGAGTGTGCTATAGTTATATGGAAGGTGGTTGAGTCTTCCAATCCTGACAAATGCTTAAGTGTACGCTCTCTGACCTTCACAGGATTCAGAATGCAGGTTCCAGGATGAACATTCTGCTGAGGAGATTATGGACAGTAATGAAGTTCTTTCTGCAACCATACAGTTAGGAGGGGTTGCACAATGATGTTTTGCAGGATTTGCTGGTGATGAGTGAGCTGGAGAGTGTTAAGGACATTTCCTGGGGAGATATAATGGACAAAATTCAAAAAGAAGATTCAGAACTCATTCATAAGGATGTTGTGAAGAAATGTAAATTGTACGCAGATATAGTAACTGTTGAAGTGACACCCTGACTCCATGTGCAGAAATGAGAAAAAAGGGGTTGTGGATGGATGGATGGTAAGGGAGAATGAAAGAAAAGAAGTAGAAGGAAAAGAGTCAGAGTTAAAGCACAGGAGAAATTTCACAGTAAGGATCTATAGTAAAGAGGAAATAGGATTGGAAATATATTAGGTGTGGGATAATATAATTTCCCAATTGGGTACCAAATCTATAAAGGTAAGAGCTTTTATTCATATAAGTAAAAAAGACTCTTTGTGATATTATTTTTGAAAATGGACATGCAATGGAAAATTTGGGAGGATATATAAAGAAAAGAAAGACTGTGCTATTTGGAACTTATATTTATTTAAAGTTTTTTTATAGGGAAACCAAGAAAAAAGTATATATACAGTTTAGGTCTGAAATAAAAAAAGAGGCTTTAAAAAAACACTTAAGTTATGTATGTAAAGAAATAATGGACATTTCCAAGGTATACAATAACAGAGGTTTATGAACTGGGGGATGGAACTCCAATGTTATATTACAAATATAAAAAATGTGCATATTCCTCTTATTATAAATTTTGAAGGTCAAAAAGGAGTTCTGAAATATTGGGGTCAACTGAAAGCTTTTTTGTGAAAAGACAGATAATTTTATTATGAATTGTGTCAAAAGAAAATGTTATATTTGTGGTGAAATTGGGCATGATGGGAAATGTGAAATGGGGTATTATAAATCTAATAAGGTTGGTCATATGTTGATGGATTGCAAAGAAGGGAAAGATGGGGTGGAAAAAGTATGTTTGAGCAAGAGGATCAGGAACAAATACAAGAAGAAATTGAAAGAACAAATTAGGAAGAACCGGAGCAAAAGCAAGGAGAAGGGGGGTATAGGTGTAGATGAGAATATGATCATATAAATAAATTAATAAAAATGAAGAACTGAAATAGAAGAATGTTTTGAGAGTGATGGTGAAGAAGATTTTAGCTGGAAAATAGTTAAAGACAAAAAAGACTACAATTAGTAAAAGGGAATGGAAAGAAAAACAAAATTAATAGGGTTAAGTATGAAAGGAAATAAATGAAAAAGAGTAAAACGATAATAAAATTAATTTAAAAAAAATCTTTGGAAAAAGAAAAGAGATAATTGCAGAATACTAGCTACAAATGTGAATAGTTTAAAAAGTACAGTGAGAAGGTTAGCCATTGTAGAATAGAGTAAAGAATTAGATATGGACATAATAATATTAGAAGACATTAGACTATTAATGAAAGAAGACAGGTTGCAAACAGAAACTTTATGGGTAAATAATATTGTTTGGAATTTAGGCCAAGATATTTGTTCAGGAATATGAATTATTATTAAGAAGACAGTTAAAATTCTGGATATAGCACTAGCAGTAATGGGAAGGATAACTATAATAGATATAAGATGGCAAGAAAAGGTGTATAGAATAATTGCTTTATATGCAAATGCTACAAACAAACAAAGGGAAAACATGTTTAATCAGATTATGAACTATGTTTGCCATAAACATGGAAATTATTATAGCAGGGGATTTAAACTGTGATTTAAGGGGGGGTCATATCAAAAAGGTAATGGAAATTATGAGACGTGGTAAACTGAATATTTGGAATAATAGTGACTGGACATATAGTAGGGGAGTATATAAAACAGAGATAGACTATATTATATCTGAAGGATTGCAAACTATGGAAGAGGATGCAATAGAAAAATGTTTCTCAAATGGTGCTATTTGGATAGAGATAAAGGTAAAAGAAGATGTTATTACAATAGGAAAAGGCTTAAAATGGTTAAATGAGAAAGAATGGGAAGGAAAAGGCAAAATAAGATGGTTAGAATCATGGGAGGATCATATTAATATGAAACAATTGTATGAAGATTGGTATGAATGGTGGATGTCTTTTAAGAGAAAATATAAAACAAATTACATAGTGTGACAAAGAAAGAAAAGGAAAGAAGTGAAGAAATGTATAATAATATAGGTGAAGAAGCATTAGGACATTTAGAAAAAAATAAATATTTAATTAATGAAAAAAAAATAAATAAAATAAACAATTCCCTGAAATCCACCAAATACAAAGGCCAGCCTGTGTTAATGTGAATAAGCGCTTTTATTCTTTAATTATACAGAACTTCTTCACATGCAAAAATGTTAAAGACCACTATCCTTTTAAATCTTGTTACAGTTTCCATCCACACTGGCAAAGAAGAACCTGGCAAAGGGTCAAATGATACATCCATCTAGAGTGATGACTGATGACAATATTTTTAAAATGGAACTTGGGCAACTGAAACAAATCTTTTTAGAAAGAGAATATCTATAAATGATGTTAGAATAATTACTTTTATTTATTCAAACACAGACACAAACAGTTTAGATCTTCACTGCATGGTTCTGAATTACCTATTGAAAAGAAACAACAGAATAGCAGGTTTATAAACACTTTGGTAATGACATATCATCACAGAAACAGAGACATTAGATCTATTTATGAAAATAACTGGACCCATGTATTTGGGGTGTTTGACTTAACAGGGAAGCTGGGAGAGTACCCAAAGATGTTATTTAAAAAGGGTAGGAACATCAAACATATTTTTGAAAGTCAAAGTAATACACCTAATGTTTCAGGGCTTCCTGTTAAGGGTATGAAAAGTGTGGATCCTGTTAGCAACATAGATTTATTAATGAGATACCTAATAGAGTGGTAGAGAGAACTATTCTAGTGTGATAAGAGTGGGTGAGTCCTACGATTGTCATACCAACGGTGTGGCTTATGTAGCCTCATGTTTGTCTTGTCTGGTGTTTCATGTTGGCAAAACAGAGAAAAGTTTAAGAATGAGGATGTACCAGTATAATTATGCCATTAAAACTAACAATACCAGTAATACATTGGTAAAACATTCCAAAGAATGTAATACCCCAGGATTCATGAAGCTCAGCGCAAAGACAGCGTTAGCCTTGCACCAACCAGGCAGCGTAGAGATGGTGCAGCAGCACCACATGCATATTAATGAAGGTGTGCTGCCGCAACGTCCACATGGCATATGAAACGTGCGCAAGTGTAGGGGGCATGTCTAAGCAGTGCATGGAGGCGTGAACATGTTGGCTGTACACACGCAACCTAAAATGCTGACTAGTACAGCCTGCCTCTAATAATAATCACTCCTGTCAGTGTTCATGGATACTGAAATGTATGCAAAGCATACAAGACAGTTTTGCGAACACCAAAATAAAAAGTAAACACAAAGGCACGTAGCTAAATATTGAGTCCCCATCCCTTGAATAAATGACATTTAAAACCCCGTGCCCGTATTCCATTGTAGTGTTATACCTAGTGGAAGCAAAACACAGCGTGTTAGCGCGCCACTGCCATTTGCTAAGCCTAGCCCAATGGTTAGGGTTACCACCTGTCCCACATTGTGAGGGACAGTCCCCTTCTGGGCAGTTGTGTCCATACTAAAACCATTATAAATGTTAAATGTCCTGCGATTATAGGACATAATTATGTCCCATATTTTATGTAATAGTTCCATACAATACTTATTTCCGTATGTAAAATACCTAAATGTTACAAGAAACAGAATAAGCAACTAAACTGCTACAACAATAAGCTTTCAGTTAGGCATAAAACTAATGTACTATCCTTTGTACTGACTGTGGGTATGTGCTGGCCTGTAAAATCTGATGTGCATCCCGAAAATGTCCCATTTTGGTCATTTGAAAAGGTGGCAATCATATCAATGGTCAGAGCATTTGCTCAATATCTGCCCATTCATGGTCCAAGTTGTCCTTGTCAGGATGGCCCAAAAATGAACGGGTATTACCCAGGTCTACATAACATGTCATGAAAGATAAGTATTTGTGTGTACCTATGTGCGTGAAGTACAGCATGTGGAAGATCAAAAATGCTAGGGTAGTCCTCACAACCATACTGGTACCAGAGATATGTAGTGTACACAATGTGTTCTGTTGACTGTGTCATGGGCCATCAACCAGAGAAGGGATGGATGGTGTGTGTGGAATATGGGGGTGGAGGGTGATGGGTAATGTAATAATTCGCCAAGGGGAGACTGGGTTGGATGCACAATAGGTGAACTGGAGGTGTATGAGGGAACAGTGGGTGAATCAGAAAGAAAAGCAAAGAACAAACATTCACATCTGCAATACAACCTGACAGGCCATACTGTAGAACACAATCCCACAAACATATGAACATTAAAATGTGCGATACACATGTACAGAAACGTTACCGGCACACACCCACATAATGATCTGGCCTGAACTGAGGCATCCAACCCCAACACACCTGGATACATAATTGAATACCCATCATCCCCTCCACAGCACACCACCCCCCCCTTCCTGAATGTCCAGCAAAACCACCCATACTCAGGCTGCTAGCTTAGCGCAGCCATTTCTGCACATAGTGACCCCTACTCATATTTAGTATGCAGTCTCATCCTAGGCAGTCTCAGGATTGCAAACTATTTATCCCTTGCATGTATAACCCTACCTCATTTTCATAAATCCAAAAAAATCGAGGTTATCGGTCCCAAAATTTTTGGATATCCCTCATGGGATAAGTATCTGTTCTAAAGATTAGAGTTGGTGTCATGACATGATGTCCAGTCTTGTAGACATCTGGACACAAGTTGTATGAGCAATAGTTGTCCACAACCCTGCTCAGCCTCCAGCCGGTCCTGCAGAACCTACGACCTGGATTAAACACCTGACCATGATGCACGTCTCCCCACGTGCATTATCGGGAATATATACTTTTCACATTCGCATAGCTACACATCACACATACATGCATATAAGTAGTTGTCAAGTATGTGTCCAATTCATAAATATGTATACTTGCAAATGTATACATATGCATCTCAGAAACATATGAATAGTAACATGTACTATACATATGTACACCACCCGACTGTCACATTTGTTGCCAGTACTGTGGAATGGCTGTACTAAAGTCATATATCCTAATTACCATTCATAGAGAATGTATCACGGATGGTTTAGTGGTAAAACCAGTGACTATGGTGTTCCTGTTCCTGGGTCCAAGCCATGCAAGGGCTAATTTTATATGATGGTCACAATAGTGGCAGTCTGATATAGGGTGATTAAGGCACTTTAAAGCAGACATAAGTAGGGTTACCACCTGTCCCACTTTGCGAGGGACAGTCCCTTTTTGGGCAGTTGTGTCCTGACCAACAATATTAAAATGGTAAATGTCCTGAGATTATAGGAAATAATTATGTCCCATATTTCATGTAACAGTTGCATAAAATGTTTGTTTCTGTATGTAAAATACCTAAATGTTACAAGAAACAGAATAAGCAACTAAACTGCTACAAGAATAAACTTTCATTTAGGCAAAAATCTAAAGCTCTATCCTTTGTACTGACCGTGGGTATGTGTCAGCCTGTAAAATCTGATGTGTGTCCTGAAAATGTCCCACTTTAGCCATTTGAAAAGGTGGCAACCCTAGACATAAGCGGGTATGCAAGCATGTATGCGCAACGGTAAGTGGCGGTGATTCAACAGTATGGGAAATGTAAATAAGCATGTAGGTGCATATGCATGTGTATGTACAGATCTATCTATATATATATATATATATATATATATATATATATATATATATATATATATATATATATATATATATATATATATATATATATATATACATATGAAGAATGAACATGGTCACAATAGATATAGCACACCTTTGCATCCCCAACCATGGGTAGGATGCTAAAAGTGGAACTAACTATGTCCCCGTGGTAAGTCTGACTTTCAAACAGGTACAGAGCAGTCCCAGTCAACAGTCGGACAAACCAAAAATCAGAAGACTAATTGAACACCCTGACCATGATATGAATGTATATCCCAGGACTATAAGCTTGGGACATCTGAATATACTTGGAGGGAGCCAACATACAGGACATGTCTAAAGCAGTAGGGAATGGCGCATGTGCAGTAGTGTGGTTTTCCCAACAGGAAAATGGATGCCTGCTGTGTTAGTGAAGTGTTGAAGCATGTGTTCGGGTAACTATGAACCATGGGTATACATATAAATGAAGCAGAACATCATTAGGTTAGAGCATCTGACTATCGAGCAGACGTTGTCAGTTTGACTGCAGCACACACCATTTATGACACGTAATCCGTATACGAGCATATCTTGCTAATTTTATGCTGTATAATGATATAATACCATTGAAACGTGAACTGGGGTGACGTATCACAGTAAGAATGTAGAAGGTTTTTGCGTGACGTGAATTGGCGGTTAAATGGAAAACCACAGCTGAAATGTGTTATACTTGCGCTTTGTTCAATGGCCCTTGTTCTGCCCAGCAACACAATAAACCACGTCGGCCAGGCCTAACATCAGGACCCTACACATCACAATCAATGTGATTTACAACTAAGCCACAGCAGTTATACCTAACTTCGATGTTATCACAAACATAGCAGACAGCACAATCATTCAACAGTATGATCAAAGTAATTAAATCATATAGATGTGTATGCATGCGTACGTACACAGATATATATATATATATATATATATATATATATATGTGGAAACACTTTATAACCTCGAATTGCTGAAATGTCGAATTTCAGTATCTCGAGACTATAAAGCCGAATGTTAAAAATAGCGAAAGGTCATAATCGCAAACTCGAATATATGTCGAATTTGCGGTTATGACCTTATGCTGCGTAATGTCCGGGATTGTGTTTTGATGGTGCGCGGTGCCGTGTGTGGATGTAGGTGTTATGTCAGGTAAGTGTTTTCTAAGGGTTTTGAGTGGGAGTTAGAGTGTGTGTGAGTGTGCTGATGTGTTTGATGTGTGTGAGGGGTCAAAGAATGTGCGTGTGTGAGTTGGCTTTTGTTTTGTGTTTGTGCAATCTCGGAGTTAGTATATATAAGTAGGGGGGGTGTGGGGGTGCAGCCACCCACATGGGGGGTGCAGGGGGGCTTGCCCCCTGCTTATGTGTGTATGAGTTGTGTATGTGTGCAGTTTTGTTTGTTTATGTTGTGATGTGGGTGTTGTGGTGTATGTGTGGTATAGTGTGTGCGTTTTTTTCGGTGTTGTGAATTTCGTAGGTATTTTTTGTGTCGGTGTTTTGTGGATTCGGTTTTATAGTCTCGAGATACTGAAATTCGATATTTCAGTATTTTGAGGTTATAAAGTGACTCTATATGTATATATATATATATATATATATATATATATATACACATATATATTTATATATATATATATACATATACATACACATATATATATATATATATATATATATATATATATATATATATATAGGGTAACCACCTGTCCCACTTTGCGAGGGACAGTCCCTCTTTGGGCAGTTATGTCCTGTACAAATAATGTACAATGGCAGATGCCCGACATTTAATGACAAAATACCCTATATTTTGTAATAGTTGCATAAAACAATTATTCTGTATTTGAAAAACCTACATGTTATAAGAAACAGAATAAGCAACTAAAATGCTACAAGAATAAGCTGTCATTTAGGCCAAAAAGAGAGGTTCTGTCCTTTGTACTGGCTGTGGGTATGTTCTGGCCTGCAAAATCTGACGTTTGTACCAATAATGTCCCACTTTGGGCATTTGAAAGGGTGGCAATCCTACACACACACACACACACACACACACACACACACACACATATATATATATATATATATATATATATATATATATATATATGTATGTATATATATATATATATATATATATAGATATATATATATATATATATATCTATATACAGAACGGACATGTGAACAAGAAAGCAATCATAATGAAAGCAAAGGAAAACAGTGGAATACCCATATTATCTAGTGCTGACATATCAAGCTGGCCAGAGGTGGCCAAAATCCCTGCATCTCTAACCACAGATAGGATGCTAACAGTGGAAATAACCTTGTCCACATGCTAAATCTGACTTTCAAACAGGTACAGGACTGCCCCAGTTCCCAGTCGGACAAGCCTAAACCCAGATGACCACATGAACACTCTGACAATCGAACACACATATGTGCCAGGACTATAGGCTTTGGAGGTCTGAATATACTCGGAGTGAGTAAACATGTGGCACGGGTCCAGAGCAGTAGGGAATGGCGCATGTGTAGTAGTGCAGTTTTCCCAACAGGGAAATGGATGCCTGCTGTGTAAGTGAAGTGTTGAGGAGTGTGTTCAGGTAACTATGAACCATGGGTATACATATAAATGAAGCAGAATACCAGTAGTGCAATGGTTAGAGCATCCACCTAACAAACAGGCATTCACGGTTCAAGTTCGACTATAGCACATGTCATTTTCCTTGTGGAATGACTGTCGCTCTGCTGTAAAGCCGACATTAAAACATGTAAAAGTGAACATGTGTATTGCATGGGACTATTAACCAGATCCCTTCAATCAAAGTGGTACTGTCATAATGAGTAAAGCACAAGTAAGCACAAATAAGTGGCAGTAAACATATGTAACGCACAGTAAGCATAGGTGAGTGAGTCTGCGCGGGTGTAAGCAGCACCCAGCATAGTAAATGTAATTTTGTATGTACAGATTTAATATATATATATATATATATATATATATATATATATAGATATATATATATATATATATATACACACACACACACACACACACACACACACACACACACACACACACACACACACACACACATACACACATATATGTGTGTATTGATATATATCTACATACATTAAATATAACATTAAATATATATATATATATATATATATATATATATATATATATATATATATATATGAAGAATGACCATCGTAACAATAAAGCATACACAAGGGATGTGAAGTGAATCAAGAGCAAATATGGTATTATATAGTGCTGTCAGCGTATGTCATAAAAAGCTGCCCAAGAGTGAGAAGAGCACCGCTACTCACACCACAGGCAGGGTTTTACCAGTTGGAGTAACATCGTTGAATTGCTAAGTCTACTTTACAAACAGACAGAATGTAATCCATGCTAGGACCACCAAAAATTGTAAAGCACAAATGGCTGTAACGCATAACCCCAGGAAAGGCACGTATGTGCAAATATTAGAAGGCAGGAGAGCCTGTGAATACACGAGGTGGGACAAAATATGTTTAGGGCCCCAAACGCTCTGGAGAGGGCGATGTGTAAAGGTGTGTCATGGCTGCGATAACAAGTGGATAATGGATGTTACGTGTGTAAATTCAACACGGGTGGGGTGGAGGAACTATGGGTATGACATTATGGATCCAGGCGTGCCAGGGTTGGATGGCCCGGTTCTAATGGACCGCCCTGTGGAGGTCAGCTAGTTCGTAATAGGTATATATGCATACCCACATGCAGACAACAATATGTTGAAGTACACAAACAAAGTTCCAAAAAACAGGATAAAGATGAATTAAAACAGTTCGATCACAGCCACAAAACACAGCAACCACCTCAGGCTTAGGATAATCCAATTTATTCACCGACTAAGCGCTTTCACCAAATCAATGGCTTCCTCAGAGTCAGTGTAAAAAACAGAGAACACAGCTTATATACTTTCAATGCAAGATACTCAATCATCAATTAATTAATTAACTAGTTAATTGAATACAATAAACTTAATTGGACACCTCACAATATCACAGTCCTTATAAAAACTAACATTGTAAATACCTAACTTTAAAGTAACATAGATTAAACTATACTATAATTAATATGTATAAAACACTTTCATAATCAATGTATGTGTATACTTATACCTTATACTACATTGTTATTTAAAATGAAAACTCAACCACATTAAAAATTCTTAACAGTTTCTTAACAATACTTGCATAAAATGCAGTACAAATTAATAAAATACATATTGTCATCTAGTCATTCTATTTCCTTTTCCATAGTTAGTTGTTTCACTTTTATACTAGTGCCCAATACTTTTATATAATAGTGGCCCTAAATTTCAAAACAGGTTTCAAGGAGATATGTTCATTAATGCCAGGGTATCTGGTGGCATTAAGCCTCAACTGCCACTTCGTCTCCAATAAGGCAACTTTATTACTAATGTCCCCTCCTTGGTCAAACATAACCCTGTCTATGACGAAAAATAAAAACTTCTTAAAATCCTTACAGTTCCCACTGTGAATGTAAAGTGCATTATGCAAATCCTTCTTCTTAATGGCTCTCACGTGTTCCACAATTCTTTCGCGTAACCTACGGGTTGTCATGCCAATGTAAAAAGCATCACAGGTTGAGCATGAGGCCACATATACCAAGTTCATGGTGTTACAATTACATTTGCCAGGACATGGCAATGTATGCCCCACCCTTGATACACACATATGGGCCTTCTGCTATGTACCTACAATATCTACAGTAGCCACACTTAGACATCCTAGGTACCCTGCTCTTTTTCTCACACTCCATGATGCTCTTGATATTGTCACCTTTGCTGTAAACTATCTTCGGATTGGCACCCAACACTCCTTTTGTGGAATCACTGAGACAATACTCCCACATTCTGTGTAACACCTTGACAATATCGTCACTTCTTTCATAAAATTTTAAAACAAAACAAGCTCCAACCATCTTAGACCTTTCAACTTCATCCTGGCCCTTAAATACTTCACTTGTTCCCAACAAAATGGGTAAATACCGCGAACCCTTTGTCTAAGCACTTCCCTTTTTAACTTTAATAACAATCTAAGAGGATAACCTCTGTCCAACAACATCCCTATCAATTTAAACATCTCCTGCTTAAATAACTCATCCTCACTCACCAATCTTGATAAACGCACCATCTGTCCTTTGGCAACACCCTTCCTTTGGTGGTAAGGGTGACAACTTTGAAGTGTAAAAGTGAGTTCGAATAGCTTTCTTTCCTATAAATAGAACTACATAATCCCACCCGTTCTTAGTAATAGCTATATCTAGAAAATTTATGCTATCCTTCTCCCAGTGGAACGTAAATTTAAAAAAAACAGTAGTAGAGTTCAGATATTCAATGAACTCCTTGGCCTGGGTTTCATCACCTTTCCAAATAATAAGCAGGTCATCCAGGAACCTGTTGTAAAGAATAATGTTTGTCATAAAACTAGATGGAAAAACATAAGTTCTTTCCCATATCCAAAGAACTATGTTCGCGAAAATGGGGGCACACCTAGCCCCCATTGCTACTCCTGAACATTGCTGAAATAGTTCACCCTCAAAACCTATACAATTGTTCAATAGGACCAATTCCATTAAGTCACAAGTCAAATTAATCCTGTCCTTGTCCACTTTATTACTCAACAACAATCCCTCACGGAACATGTCCAAGCCCTCCTTGTGTGGGATAGAGGAAAATAAATTCACCACATCAATTGACAAAAAACTATATAAACTACTATCTTCTTTGACTTCTCTCAGCCTCTCCAAACAGTGCCATGAGTCCCTCAAAACATGAGGGACCCCATCAAACACCTTCTTACAAATACAGTCCACAAAGGAGGCCAAGGGTTCAGTTTTTGAACCCCTTGCTGCTACTATGGGTCTAAACTGCAGATTGGCTACTCCCTTGTGGACCTTGGGAATACCAAAATTTTTGGTAAGGCTGGGTTCTTCACCATCAAAAATCATATTCTGTCTCAGAAATGGCCCCTTGGAACAAAGCATCCCACAAAAAAGCATCAATCCTTTTATAGGCTACATTAATTTCATTCCTCGAAACCCTCGAATATGTTTCAAAGTCATCCAAAATATTTAACATGGCTGCAATGTAGTCCAATTTATTCATTAACACCATCCCACCACCCTTGTCGGGTTTCATACACCTAATGGAATTGGAATTCTTCAGCTCTTTTAAGAGCATCCTTTCTTGTGATGTTAAATTATCAATCCATGTGAAACTATCACTACATACTTTCCTAAATTCAAATTCCAAAAATTTTTCTAAGGCCACAACCTCAGCAAAAGGTGGTGGAATAAAGGTACTTTTCCTAGTGGGCGTCGTATGACCAGACAATTCAGTATTCAATAAATTGCTAGGGTTGTTATGAAAAAACATTTCTAAGTTTAGTCTTCTTGTAAAAAGCCTCAAGTTAATCAATATTTCTGCTACATCTGGTCTGAAGCATGGTACAAAATTGATACCCTTAGTAAATAGCTGAAAATAAACATCATTGATTTCCTTTTCTGTGTAATTATAAATAAAAAATTCTCTCATGTGGAGAATTTGACAAGTTAAATTTGTGTTAGTACTAATACAGTTCATGTCAACTTCACCAGAGTTACACATTCCATTTTCAACTTGAATCAATCCTTCAGAATCAAGTGCTTTATCGTAACTCAGGGTATCATGACTATTGATACATAAACCCTCCATACACACCCCCACCCCTTTATTCAAGTTACAATCTAAGTTAGAATTTAAGTCCTCGTTTGTATCATTCAAAACAATGGACATAGCCCCCCGAGTTTCTTCGGGATTAAGTGCTGTCAATTGAACAGGCAATTCAGAAGTACTTACAGTAACATAAGAACAATCATTGAGAATAACATTCAAATCACGTCCCAAGTCAACACAACAACTCACATAGTCATGATTGTCTGTTTTTAATAATGTCCTAAATGACCTTCTCCTGTCCAGTCTTGTTGTTTCTTCGCAAACCCTTCGTTTGGGCCTTGCTTATTAGTCTCTCGGACCTGCGCGGTCCCACTGGTGGATCCAAAAAATCCACTTCGTCAAAAACCTGGTCAGGTACTTCACCAAAAACACCCTCAGTCATTGTGTCATCGTGAAATGAATCAACACGGCCGTTGTATAGGGACCTGTTCCTTTCGTGACCAAAAGGAACCCTAACTTCACCATTGGTTTTAATTCTGTTTTGACCTGGCGGATAAGCCGTGTTGGCCTGATAGTCAACAGTGTCCCTAGACAATTTCTTGATTTTCAATGCTTTGTTCTTACTCACAAAATCACTCAATTTCTTATGAACTTTCAAAAAATAAGCCTCGTATTGAAAAAACAGTAAATCAGAACAAATGTTGTTGTGCAACTTTAAAATATCTTCCGTAAAGAAACTAACCTGTTAGAATTGTTTTTCACAATGATGTCCAACATATCTAGACCCGTTCTGTTGAACAAAGAAATCAGTTCCTTGTAAGCATCGGAACCTGCCTCGATGCCCATAGGGTGCTTCCACAACCGGAGCCCCTTAGGCACCTGCTTGAGCTCTTTACAACGTCCCAAAAAAAGATTGTCAAGCTGTAAGGCCTTGTACCTGGTACACATTCTATCGTACTTAGCTATTTGTTCCTTTAATGGCAACGATAACGGTAACTTCCGTCCCTCTGCTGTAAAATCTCTTCGGTCGTTGAAATCAGGTTCCTCAAACCATACCAGCAATTCTCGAGCCATCTCATCCTTACCGCGCCTCACTGTACAAACACCAGGCTCTCGTGCTGGAGCTCCCGACCCATTCGGGCCCGACGTTGACCTTGCAACCGGATTGGACACCACCTCCGAAAAGGATAAGGAAACCGGAACTACTGACTTCTGTCCCGGCGGTAAACTGGAACCTGAAGCAACCGGGGAATGTAAAGTGTAAAGCTCAACTTGAGAGCTTGTGGGGCTGGTATCAATAGCCCCCTGATCCTTGGCATACATTTGGAGCAACTTATTAACTCCTGCAGCGATCTCCTTCAGGACTACTTCCATAACGCCCGAAATAGTAAACTGACAAGCTGGGGCTGAATCGAATACTCGAAACACACAAACAAAGTTCCAAAAAACAGGATAAAGATGAATTAAAACAGTTCGATCACAGCCACAAAACACAGCAACCACCTCAGGCTTAGGATAATCCAATTTATTCACCGACTAAGCGCTTTCACCAAATCAATGGCTTCCTCAGAGTCAGTGTAAAAAACAGAGAACACAGCTTATATACTTTCAATGCAAGATACTCAATCATCAATTAATTAATTAACTAGTTAATTGAATACAATAAACTTAATTGGACACCTCACAATATCACAGTCCTTATAAAAACTAACATTGTAAATACCTAACTTTAAAGTAACATAGATTAAACTATACTATAATTAATATGTATAAAACACTTTCATAATCAATGTATGTGTATACTTATACCTTATACTACATTGTTATTTAAAATGAAAACTCAACCACATTAAAAATTCTTAACAGTTTCTTAACAATACTTGCATAAAATGCAGTACAAATTAATAAAATACATATTGTCATCTAGGCATTCTATTTGTGGAGTATTGTGGGAGTATTGTCTCAGTGATTCCACAAAAGGAGTGTTGGGTGCCAATCCGAAGATAGTTTACAGCAAAGGTGACAATATCAAGAGCATCATGGAGTGTGAGAAAAAGAGCAGGGTACCTAGGATGTCTAAGTGTGGCTACTGTAGATATTGTAGGTACATAGCAGAAGGCCCATATGTGTGTATCAAGGGGTGGGGGCATACATTGCCATGTCCTGGCAAATGTAATTGTAACACCATGAACTTGGTATATGTGGCCTCATGCTCAACCTGTGATGCTTTTTACATTGGCATGACAACCCGTAGGTTACGCGAAAGAATTGTGGAACACGTGAGAGCAATTAAGAAGAAGGATTTGCATAATGCACTTTACATTCACAGTGGGAACTGTAAGGATTTTAAGAAGTTTTTATTTTTCGTCATAGACAGGGTTATGTTTGACCAAGGAGGGGACATTAGTAATAAAGTTGCCTTATTGGAGACGAAGTGGCAGTTGAGGCTTAATGCCACCAGATACCCTGGCATTAATGAACATATCTCCTTGAAACCTGTTTTGAAATTTAGGGCCACTATTATATAAAAGTATTGGGCACTAGTATAAAAGTGAAACAACTAACTATGGAAAAGGAAATAGAATGACTAGATGACAATATGTATTTTATTAATTTGTACTGCATTTTATGCAAGTATTGTTAAGAAACTGTTAAGAATTTTTAATGTGGTTGAGTTTTCATTTTAAATAACAATGTAGTATAAGGTATAAGTATACACATACATTGATTATGAAAGTGTTTTATACATATTAATTATAGTATAGTTTAATCTATGTTACTTTAAAGTTAGGTATTTACAATGTTAGTTTTTATAAGGACTGTGATATTGTGAGGTGTCCAATTAAGTTTATTGTATTCAATTAACTAGTTAATTAATTAATTGATGATTGAGTATCTTGCATTGAAAGTATATAAGCTGTGTTCTCTGTTTTTTACACTGACTCTGAGGAAGCCATTGATTTGGTGAAAGCGCTTAGTCGGTGAATAAATTGGATTATCCTAAGCCTGAGGTGGTTGCTGTGTTTTGTGGCTGTGATCGAACTGTTTTAATTCATCTTTATCCTGTTTTTTGGAACTTTGTTTGTGTGTTTCGAGTATTCGATTCAGCCCCAGCTTGTCAGTTTACTATTTCGGGCGTTATGGAAGTAGTCCTGAAGGAGATCGCTGCAGGAGTTAATAAGTTGCTCCAAATGTATGCCAAGGATCAGGGGGCTATTGATACCAGCCCCACAAGCTCTCAAGTTGAGCTTTACACTTTACATTCCCCGGTTGCTTCAGGTTCCAGTTTACCGCCGGGACAGAAGTCAGTTGGTTCGGTGTCCTTATCCTTTTCGGAGGTGGTGTCCAATCCGGTTGCAAGGTCAACGTCGGGCCCGAATGGGTCGGGAGCTCCAGCACGAGAGCCTGGTGTTTGTACAGTGAGGCGCGGTAAGGATGAGATGGCTCGAGAATTGCTGGTATGGTTTGAGGAACCTGATTTCAACGACCGAAGAGATTTTACAGCAGAGGGACGGAAGTTACCGTTATCGTTGCCATTAAAGGAACAAATAGCTAAGTACGATAGAATGTGTACCAGGTACAAGGCCTTACAGCTTGACAATCTTTTTTTGGGACGTTGTAAAGAGCTCAAGCAGGTGCCTAAGGGGCTCCGGTTGTGGAAGCACCCTATGGGCATCGAGGCAGGTTCCGATGCTTACAAGGAACTGATTTCTTTGTTCAACAGAACGGGTCTAGATATGTTGGACATCATTGTGAAAAACAATTCTAACAGGTTAGTTTCTTTACGGGAAGATATTTTAAAGTTGCACAACAACATTTGTTCTGATTTACTGTTTTTTCAATACGAGGCTTATTTTTTGAAAGTTCATAAGAAATTGAGTGATTTTGTGAGTAAGAACAAAGCATTGAAAATCAAGAAATTGTCTAGGGACACTGTTGACTATCAGGCCAACACGGCTTATCCGCCAGGTCAAAACAGAATTAAAACCAATGGTGAAGTTAGGGTTCCTTTTGGTCACGAAAGGAACAGGTCCCTATACAACGGCCGTGTTGATTCATTTCACGATGACACAATGACTGAGGGTGTTTTTGGTGAAGTACCTGACCAGGTTTTTGACGAAGTGGATTTTTTGGATCCACCAGTGGGACCGCGCAGGTCCGAGAGACTAATAAGCAAGGCCCAAACGAAGGGGTTTGCGAAGAAACAACAAGACTGGACAGGAGAAGGTCATTTAGGACATTATTAAAAACAGACAATCATGACTATGTGAGTTGTTGTGTTGACTTGGGACGTGATTTGAATGTTATTCTCAATGATTGTTCTTATGTTACTGTAAGTACTTCTGAATTGCCTGTTCAATTGACAGCACTTAATCCCGAAGAAACTCGGGGGGCTATGTCCATTGTTTTGAATGATACAAACGAGGACTTAAATTCTAACTTAGATTGTAACTTGAATAAAGGGGTGGGGGTGTGTATGGAGGGTTTATGTATCAATAGTCATGATACCCTGAGTTACGATAAAGCACTTGATTCTGAAGGATTGATTCAAGTTGAAAATGGAATGTGTAACTCTGGTGAAGTTGACATGAACTGTATTAGTACTAACACAAATTTAACTTGTCAAATTCTCCACATGAGAGAATTTTTTATTTATAATTACACAGAAAAGGAAATCAATGATGTTTATTTTCAGCTATTTACTAAGGGTATCAATTTTGTACCATGCTTCAGACCAGATGTAGCAGAAATGTTGATTAACTTGAGGCTTTTTACAAGAAGACTAAACTTAGAAATGTTTTTTCATAACAACCCTAGCAATTTATTGAATACTGAATTGTCTGGTCATACGACGCCCACTAGGAAAGGTACCTTTATTCCACCACCTTTTGCTGAGGTTGTGGCCTTAGAAAAATTTTTGGAATTTGAATTTAGGAAAGTATGTAGTGATAGTTTCACATGGATTGATAATTTAACATCACAAGAAAGGATGCTCTTAAAAGAGCTGAAGAATTCCAATTCCATTAGGTGTATGAAACCCGACAAGGGTGGTGGGATGGTGTTAATGAATAAATTGGACTACATTGCAGCCATGTTAAATATTTTGGATGACTTTGAAACATATTCGAGGGTTTCGAGGAATGAAATTAATGTAGCCTATAAAAGGATTGATGCTTTTTTGTGGGATGCTTTGTTCCAAGGGGCCATTTCTGAGACAGAATACGATTTCTTAATGGTGAAGAACCCAGCCTACCAAAAATTTTTGGTATTCCCAAGGTCCACAAGGAGTAGCCAATCTGCAGTTTAGACCCATAGTAGCAGCAAGGGGTTCAAAAACTGAACCCTTGGCCTCCTTTGTGGACTGTATTTGTAAGAAGGTGTTTGATGGGGTCCCTCATGTTTTGAGGGACTCATGGCACTGTTTGGAGAGGCTGAGAGAAGTCAAAGAAGATAGTAGTTTATATAGTTTTTTGTCAATTGATGTGGTGAATTTATTTTCCTCTATCCCACACAAGGAGGGCTTGGACATGTTCCGTGAGGGATTGTTGTTGAGTAATAAAGTGGACAAGGACAGGATTAATTTGACTTGTGACTTAA